>NC_143034.1:23235000-23422500 GCF_057628025.1 Oncorhynchus mykiss | reverse complement strand
CTCCACCACCGCTTCTTCTAGTGCCCAGGGTCTACCTTTAATGAGTTTCTCTCAACAAATCTCACACACACACACACACACACACACACACACACACACACACACACACACACACACACGTGCGGGCGCACACACGCAGTCTCAACTCAATACCTTGGTTATCCACTTCCTTAGGAGATCAATCGTTTACTCTTATTTTGCCCTCTCTATCTCATGCAGTTCTTCAGTAGCTGTTGCATCAATGTATTTCCCTTCAATCTAAAGCTTTTGTTCTATTTCATATGGGAATAGTAGGCAAAGGGCCAGTCTTGTGTAATCTACCAAAGAAACGCTTTAAAGACAGAAAACACTTCATCAAAAAAAACAAAGACATTCTTCTGATGAACACAATGCAGACAGATGTGGTGATGATGTCATAATGGCGGCATCTATGCCGTTAGTAGATACAGAAGACATCTCCTTCCCGTGTAACATCTATGTCTTTCAGAGATAGCACCTCGTCCCTGTCTTTCCCATAGCATCTCATTCTCACTGTGATCAACGAGGGCACTTCTAACACTGTGCAGCCGAGGTGAGATTCACACTCCTATCTCAGCGCTGGGAGAAGAGGCAGGAGGGGGATTACACAACTCAACTAGGGAGTACTCTTGATGAATGCCAGTTCAACACACACACGGACAGACGAAGACACACACACTTGCATGTGGACATGCGCACATGCTTCTTGACAAACGCCAATTGAACAACAGCACTGCAGAAAATCCCTCAACCTCAGCACCAAGGTCATGTATCCATGACCTCCCCTTGGAAAGACAGACCAATCAGAGCCTCAGAAGTCACGCCAGCATTTTCTTGACTAAAAGTCGAGCAAGAAACACTCGCAATTATATGTTTCACCTGCAGCGAACGTTCCTCTTAGAGCCAAGACCAAAACCATAATGAAGTGTTATTTGGCTGTAACCGTGCAGAGGAGAGGAAAATAGCGAGTTGGGCTCTAGCAATGGGGGGTAATGAGATACAGTAGCCATTATCTGCAGGCTGCTGCTGGTAATGGTGTCCTATCAAGAGGAAGAAATCTCTCTACAGTACAGAGAAGCAGACAGTATGCTACAGCTATACACAGGAAATCAGGCGTTTGACCTTGATGCCAATCATTCCGATGTCAAGTTTAAGTAACAAACGTGATTATCCATTTTCCAGTGAAAATATACATAATTATTATGCTTACAGGCATTTGGCTCAGACACATCACAGATCCATCCCGATCAAAGGATGAGCACATACAGTTGAAGTCGGAAGTTTACATACACTTAGGTTGGAGTCATTAAAACTCATTTTCAACCACTCCACAAATTTCTTGTTAACAAACTTTAGTTTTGGCAAGTCGGTTAGGACATCTACTTTGTGCATGACACAAGTAATTTTTCCAACAATTGTTTACAGACAGATTATTTCACTTATAATTCACTGTATCACAATTGCAGTGGGTCAGAAGTCTATATACACTAAGTTGACTGTGCCTTTAAACAACTTGGAAAATTCCAGAAAATTATGTCTTGGCTTTAGAAGCCGATAGGCTAATTGACATAATTTGAGTCAATTGGAGGTGTACCTGTGAATGTATTTCAAGGCCTACCTTCAAACTCAGTGCCTCTTTGCTTGACATTACGGGGAAATCAAAAGAAATCAGCCAAAACCTCAGAATAAAATTGTAGACCTGCACAATTCTAGCTCATCCATGGGAGCAATTTCCAACGTTCATCTGTACAAACAATAGTACAGTATAAACACCATGGGACCACACAGCCGTCATACCGCTCAGGAAGGAGACGTGTTCTGTCTCCTAGAGATGAATGAACTTTGGTGCGAAAAGTGCAAATCAATCCCAGAACAACAGCAAAGGACCTTGTGAATATGCTGGAGGAAACAGGTACAAAAGTATCTATATCCACAGTAAAACGAGTCCTTTATCGACATAACCTGAAAGGCCACTCAGCAAGGAAGAAGCCACTGCTCCAAAACGGCCATAAAAAAGCCAGACTACGTTTTGCATCTGCACATGGGGACAAAGATCGTACTTTTTGGAGAAATGTCCTCTGGTCTGATGAAACAAAAATATAACTGTTTGGCCATAATGACCATCGTTCTGTTTGGAGGAAAAAGGGGGAGGCTTGCAAGCTGAAGAACACCATCCCAACCATGAAGCACGAGAGTGGCAGCATCATGTTGTGGGGGTGCTTTGCTGCAGGAGGGACTGGTGCACTTCACAAAACAAATGGCATCATGAGGGTGGAAAATTATGTGGCTATATTGAAGCAACATCTCAAGACATCAGTCAGGAAGATAAAAGGACAAATGGACCATGATACAAGAATACTTCCAAAGTTGTGGCAAAATGGCTTAAGGATAACAAAGTCAAGGTATTGGAGTGGCCATCACAAAGCCCTGACCTCAATCCCATAGAAAATTTGTGGGCAGAACTGAAAAAGCATGTACGAGAAAGGAGGCCTACAAACCTGACTGTTACACCAGCTATCTATTTTTTTTATTTATTTAACTAGGCAAGTCAGTTAAGAACAAATTCTTATTTTCAATGACGGCCTAGGAACAGTGGGTTAACTGCCTGTTCAGGGGCAGAACGACAGATTTGTACCTTGTCAGCTCGGGGATTTTACTAGTCCAACGCTCTAACCACTAGGCTACCCTGCCGCCTCTGTCAGGAGGAATGGGACAAAATTCACCCAACTTATTGTGGGAAGCTTGTGGAAGGCTACCTGAAACGTTCGACCCAAGTTAAACAATTTAAAAGCAATGCTACCAAATAGTAATTGAGTGTATGCAAACTTTTGGCCAACTGGGAATGTGATGAAAGAAATAAAAGCTGAAATAAATCACTATTATTCTGACATTTCACACTCTTAAAATAAAGTGGTGATCCAAACTGACCTAAGACAGGGAATTTTTACTAGGATTAAATGTCAGGAATTGTGAAAAACGGAGTTTAAGTGTATTTGGCTAAGGTGTATGTAAACTTCCGACTTCAACGGTACATACCATCTTGTCTGAAACATAGAAAGCATTAAAACAAACAGATAATGAATGCCCCAGGCACTGAAAAGATTAGAAACTACATTGAGGGGGTGTGATAAAAATGTTGAATAATGTGGTCGGTGCTTAGCTTTGACATCCTACGTTATCTTAAAGCTACATTCTGGGATTTTAAAAAACAACAAAACGACAGCCCTGAATTGAAATGAGGAACAGATTCCCAGATACCATACTGTACCTTTAATGATGTGTTATCTCTCTTCCCATCCCTGTTCTGTTGTGATAGATGGTATCTGACTTTGGTGAGACCAGATAGATGTTGTTACTGGAGACAATATAACTCTGGGAGGTGTCCCTTGATCATTGATCAAACTGTTAGATAACGTACTGTAAATAGATGCTCGTCAAGATAGCATTGTTAACAGCAGCGGAAGCCAGTTGGCTAGCAACAGAGAATGTGAAAGCAAGGTGAGTTCAGATACTCGTTGTGAACGTCTCTTCCAAGATGGATGACATTCAGGTTGACATTAATTCAACTACTTCTTGCCCACCAGGAATGACACAAACTGTCACAACCTGGTAATAACATCCAAGATGAGCAATGTTCAAGATCGTATGAATTGAACCGCTTTGAACTGAATCCATCTACCAGAAATGACAAAAACGACTTTCTCTAAAACATCAAGTCAAGGTCACCTCCAGGTCTTCAAAATACGGAAAAATGTAAATTTTCCTCGAGGTAATTTCTCCCCTGGAATTGATGCCTGTATCTCCCCTCTCTTCATCCACTCTCCCTCCTCTCTTCATCCTCTCTCCCCTATCTCCCTCCTCTCTCCATCCACTCTCCCTCCTCTCTTCATCCTCTCTTCCTCCTCTCTTCATCCTCTCTCCATCCTCTCTCCCTCCTCTCTCCCTCCTCTCTTCATCCTCTCTCCCCCCTCTCCCTCCTCTCTTCATCCTCTCTCCCTCCTCTCTCCATCCACTCTCCCTCCTCTCTTCATCCTCTCTCCCTCCTCTCTTCATCCTCTCTCCATCCTCTCTCCCTCCTCTCTCCCTCCTCTCTTCATCCTCTCTCCATCCACTCTCCCTGCTATCTTCATCCTCTCTCCCTCCTCTCTTCATCCTCTCTCCATCCTCTCTCCCTCCTCTCTCCCTCCTCTCTTCATCCTCTCTCCATCCACTCTCCCTCCTCTCTCCCTCCTCTCTCCCTCCTCTCTTCATCCTCTCTCCCCCCTCTCCCTCCTCTCTTCATCCTCTCTCCCTCCTCTCTCCATCCACTCTCCCTCCTCTCTTCATCCTCTCTTCCTCCTCTCTTCATCCTCTCTCCATCCTCTCTCCCTCCTCTCTCCCTCCTCTCTTCATCCTCTCTCCCCCCTCTCCCTCCTCTCTTCATCCTCTCTCCCTCCTCTCTCCATCCACTCTCCCTCCTCTCTTCATCCTCTCTCCCTCCTCTCTTCATCCTCTCTCCATCCTCTCTCCCTCCTCTCTCCCTCCTCTCTTCATCCTCTCTCCATCCACTCTCCCTCCTCTCTTCATCCTCTCTCCCTCCTCTCTTCATCCTCTCTCCATCCTCTCTCCCTCCTCTCTTCATCCTCTCTCCATCCACTCTCCCTCCTCTCTTCATCCTCTCTCCCTCCTCTCTTCATCCTCTCTCCCCTCTCTCCCTCCTCTCTCCATCCTCTCTCCCCTCTCTCCCTCCTCTCTCCCCTCTCTCAACCCCCCCCCCCCCCCCCCCCCCCCCCCCCCGTCATGTCTGCCGTTAGGTTTAGATCTGATTTGTCTCAGCCCACTGGTCCATCTCTCATTGGCACGGCACACCGGGGGAGAGAGAAGACCAGGGGAGGACCCTGACAGTCTATTCTCTCTGTCACTGGAATGAGATTGCGTGTCAACGGCCCAGGCCTGACTCTGGAACAGTTGTCACATATCTCTGGAGCTTGCGATGAGGCCTCGGAGCAAATGCTTGGAGTTGGTCCCTTCCACTACTGACCACAGGGCAGGGGTGTGAAGGTGACAGTTGAGGCCTTTAACTAAGAAATGCCTGGTTTTAATCTGTAAAGATCACAATATCTGGACTTACTCTTCAATATAGTTTAGCTACAATTCAACTCTCCATGTCATTTTCACACTGAAGTGCCAAAATAAAATGGTTTTCCTCAAAAAGTGGAAACCGTTTATCTGTGAGAACGACACCCAAAATATATATTTTTAGTTTAATATTAGTAGTAATCTGCTAAACATCTCTGTGTTAAACACACACACAGTCATGAACACATGCATGCGCGCACACACAGTTGTCCAAAGGGAGCAGACATTAAGGTAATGAGGGTTATCAGCAAAATGTTTAACAACACTCTTGCTATAATGTGTGCTCCGAAGGTACGTCGGTTGTTGCTATAATGTGTGCTCCGAAGGAACATCGGTTGTTGCTATAATGTGTGCTCCGAAGGAACGTCGGTTGTTGCTATAAGGTTATGTGTCCTGGACGTGAACACAAACAAATAGAAAATGAAAGACCGTAATTCAAACCCGGTCTCCTGGGTACCATGAGATTATGTTGGTCCTCTGATGTTAGCCCTCTGAGTGTTCAGGTCTTAGGCAAGGTTACTCAGCACACGAGTGTGCGTAGTTCCAAACCAGCTCTGTTAAATAGCTACATCTCCGAAGTGCAAGAGGTAAGGTATCTGTTAAGAACAATACTTTCTGATTATACTAATCCATGTGAAAACTGTCTGCCTAATACTCCCATATCTCCAAACACAGAATCAGTGACTAACTGTTGGATTTTCTGTAACTATCAGCTACGAATTTGTTCGCACATGAACGTAGCTTGTGAGTGTGACATCTTTTGGCAGACTTGCGAGGAAGAAGAGGAGAGAGGAAGAGTGACAACACACTCGCTCTCTCTAATCCACTCTGTGTGTGTGTGTGTGTGTGTGTGTGTGTGTGTGTTCTGAAAAAAGGCTTTGTGATGGTGCTACTCCTCAGACAGTTGATTCAACACTGTCGACCAATTAGGAAGAGAGAGAAACATCCTGGTACTTTTCCCTGACCGACTGAGCGCGGAGTCTAGAGAGAGAGAGGAGCACACACACACACACACACACACACACGCACACACACACACATACACACACAGAGGCCAGTAATTGTTCTGTCACTGCACTATAGACATTTTAGGGCAGCAATACGACTTCAATCTAATGGATGCTTTCTCTACAACCAATACAGTATTGTACAGATTGTAAAATAGTTGTCTCAATATGCACAGAAAAATTTATTCCACCAGCCAGTCAGTCAGTACTGTATATCTTTACAATAGAGCTCACCTTGGACCCCCAAAATACAATAAGAGTATCCATAAATAAAGCAATACTCTAGAGAAAGTAATATCATGGGAAAAATGTATCACATCTCAATTTAGATCAATTCAATTTGAATTGGGGGGGTAGCCTAGCAGTTAGGAGCGTTGGGCCAGTAACCGACAGGTCACTGGTTTCGATTCCCAGAGCCGACTAGGTGAAAAATCTGTTGATGTTCCCTTGAGCAAGGTACTTAACCCTAATTGCTCCTGTAAGTTGCTCTGGATAAGAGCGTCTGCTAAATGAAGGACATGTGTGTGTATGAATGCAGGGGAAAGGTATCGGGGGTAAACAGGAGGGGAGGTATTGGTCTGCTGCTATATTTAGAGCTCAAGTCAAAGCGGAGTATATCCCAAGGTCACAGAGAGGGAGAGGAAGAGAGAGAGAGAGAGGTGCTGAACCACAGGCTTCCCCTTTGCACGGGAGGGAGGGAGGTGTAAGGGAGAAAGAGAGAGAGAGACGGGAGTGAAAAACACTTTTCACACCTACAGAGTATTGTCAGAAACCTCGCCTCAACCTATTAAATCCTGTCCCTCTGTGACTACTGCCAGACAGTCTACATTACCAATCTCCCATTGGCACTAGGGCTTCACACACTCTCTGTGTCCCAAATGGCACCCTATTTCCATTGTAGTGCATCCACTGACGAGTAAGATGGTGCCGGAGGATAGGGCTGCCGTCTTATCGGCTTAACCAACCATGCTATTTTGTTTGTTTTTTTGCGTTGTTCTTAAATTGTTTTGTACATAATGTTGCTGCTACCGTCTCTTACGACCGAAAAGAGCTTCTGGACATCAGAACTGGGATTACTCACCTCAAATTAGACGAGGAGTTCTTCTTCAATTAGTTGGACACGAGGGATCTACTACATACACCCGACCAGGCCCAGATCCTCGTGATTCGTGGAAAAAGGAAAAGTACACTTCAGTTCAAAAGTTTTGGGTTACTTAGAAATGTATTCGTTTTTGAAAGAAAAGCACATTTTTTGTCCATTAAAAAACATCGAATTGATCAGAAATACAGTGTAGACATTGTTAATGTTGTAAATTACAATTGGAGGACAAAACAGCAGTCTCTGGTAAGACACGGGTCAGGGGCCTATTCATATTTGTTAACAATAGCTGGTGCACGATATCTAAGGACGTCTCAGGGTTTTTCTCGCCTGAGGTAGAGTATCTCATGATAAGCTGTAGACCACACTATCTACCTAGAGAGTTTTCATCTGTATTTTTCATAGCTGTCTACCTACCACCACAGACCGAGGCTGGCACTAAAAGAGCACTCACTCAACGAGCTGTATTCCGCTATAAGCAAACAGGAAAACGCTCATCCAGAGGCGAAGCTCCTAGTGGCCGGGGACTTTAATGCAGGGAAACTTAAATCAGTTTTACTTAATTTCTATCAGCATGTTTTCCTCTAGGTAATTTCTCCCCTGGAATTGGTGCCTGTATCTCCCCTCTCTCCATCCTCTCTCCCTCCTCTCTTCATCCTCTCTCCCTCCTCTCTTCATCCTCTCTCCCCTCTCTCCCTACTCTCTCCCCTCTCTTCATCCTCTCCCTCCTCTCTCCATCCTCTCTCCCCTCTCTCCCCTCTCTCCCCTTTCTCCATCCTCTGTGACTACTGCCAGACAGTCTACATTACCAATCTCCCATTGGCACTAGGGCTTCACACACTCTGTGTCCCAAATGGCACCCTATTTCCGTTGTAGTGCATCCACTGACGAGTAAGATGGTGCCGGAGGATAGGGCTGCCGTCTTATCGGCTTAACCAACCATGCTATTTTGTTTGTTTTTTCGCGTTGTTCTTAAATTGTTTTCTAGACCACCTTAATTCCACACACAGAGATGCGTACAAAGCTCTCCCTCACCCTCCATTTGGTAAATATGACCATAACTCTATCCCCCTGATTCCTGCTTACAAGCAAAAATTAAAGCAGGAAGCATCAGTGACTCTGTCTATAAAAAAGTGGTCAGATGAAGCAGATGCTAAACTACAGGACTGTTTTGCTAATACAGACTGGAATATGTTCCGGGATTCTTCCGATGACATTGAGGAGTACACCACATCAGATGCACCACATATCAATAAGTGCATCGAGGACGTCGTCCCCACAGTGACTGTACGTACATATCCCAACCAGAAGCCATGGATTACAGGCAACATTCGCACTGAGCTAAAGTATAGAGCTGCTGCTTTGAAGGAGCAGGACTCTAACCTGGAAGTTTATAAGAAATTCCACTATGCCATCTAACGAACCATCAAACAGGCAAAACATCAATACAGGACTAAGATCAAATCGTACAACACCGGCTCCGACGCTCGTCAGATGTGGCAGTGCTTGCAAACTATTACAGACTACAAAGGGAAGCACAGCCGAGAACTGCCCAGTGACACGAGCCTACCAGACGAGCTAAATAACTTCTATGCTCGCTTCGAGGCAAGTAAAACGACTGTGTGATCACGCTCTCCGCAGCCGATGTGAGTAAGACCTTTAAACAGGTCAACATTCACAAGGCCGCTGGGCCAGACGGATTACCGGGACGTGTACTCTGAGCATGCACTGACCAACTGCAAGTGTCTTCATTAACATTTTCAACCTCTCCCTGTCTGAGTTTGTAATACCAACATGATTCAAGCAGACCACCATAGTCCCTGTGCCCAAAAACACTAAGATAATCTGCACTCACGTCTGAGCCATGAAATGCTTTGAACTGCTGGTCATTGCTCACATCAACACCATTATCCCAGAAACCCTTGACCCACTCCAATTTGCACTCCGCACCAACAGATCCACAGATAATGGAATTTATATTGCACTCCACACTGCCCTTTCCCACCTGGACAAAAAGAACACCTATGTGAGAATGCTATTCATTGACTACAGTGCAGCGTTCAACACCATAGTGCCCTCAAAGTTCATCACTAAGCTAAGGACCCTGGGACTAAACACCTCCCTCTGCAACTGGGTCCTGGACTTCCTGACAGGCAACCCCCAGGTGGTAAGGGTAGGTAGCAACACATCCACCACGCTGATCCTCAACATAGGGGCCCCTCGGGGTTGCGCTCTCAGTCCCCTCCTGTACTCCCTGTTCACTCATGACTGCACGGCGGCATGACTCCAACACCATCATTAAGTTTGCTGATGACACAACAGTAGTAGGCCTGATCACCAACAACGATGTGACAGCCTATAGGGAAGACCTGAACTTGTGGTTCAAGGACAACAACCTCTCCCTAAACGTGATCAAGACAAAGGAGATGATTGTAGACTACAGGAAAAGGAGGACCGAGCATGCCCCCATTCTCATCGATGGGGCTGCAGTGGAGCAGGTTGAGAGCTTCAACTTCCTTGGTGTTCACATCACCAACAAACAAACATGGTCCAAGCTCACCAAGACAGTTGTGAAGAGGGCACGACAGAACCTATTCCCCCTCAGGAGACTGAAAAGATTTGGCATGGGTCCTCAGATCCTCAAAAATGTTTTACAGATGCACCATCGAGAGCATCCTGACGGGTTGCATCACTGCCTGGTGTGGCAACTGCTCAGCCTCCGGTCGCAAGGCACTAGAGAGGGTATTGCGTACGGCCCAGTACATCTCCGGGGCCAAGCTTCCTGCCATCTAGGACATCTATACCAGGCGATGTCAGAGGAAGGCCCTAAAATTGTCAAAGACTCCAGCCACCCTAGTCATAGACTGTTCTCTCTGCTACCGCACGGCAAGCGGTACCTGAGCGCCAAGTCTAGGTCCAAGATGCTTCTAAACAGGTTCTACCCCCAAGCCATAAGACTCCTGAACAGCAAATCAAACGGCTACCCAGACTATTTGCATTGCCCCCCCCCCCCCCCCCCCCCACCCCCCCCACTCCCACACTGCTGCTACTCACTGTTATTATCTGTGCATAGCCACTTTAATAACTCTGCCTACATGTACATAAGTACCTCAATTACCTCGACACCAGTGTCCCCGCACATTGACACATTGACTCTGTACCGGTTCACCCTGTATAGAGCCCCGCTATTGTTATTTATTGCTGCTCCTCAATTATTTGTTATTCTTATCTCTTACTTTTTTAGGGATTTTCTTAAAACTGCATTGTTGGTTAAGTGCTTGTAAGTAAGCATTTCACTGTAAGGTCTACACCTGCGCATGTGACAAATCCAATTTGATTTGATTACTCAGGGCCCATTTTGCACTATATAGGGAAGAGGGTTCTGTTTTGGATGCATCCACTGTAACCCTTTTCTCTCACAGCCTTTCTCTCCTGATTATCTGAGCAGCTTAAGCCAATATCCAGAACATGTGATTACCAAGGCAGAAAACACGATTTAGCCGCAGACTTATCTGTCCTTAAATGGATGGAGAAGTCCCGCCAGCACTATCCTATGCTGCATGTCAATCCACATACTGAATGTGATACTGCAAAGTCATTCTGTCTGAGATGTCTGGTGGTAGGCTACATCAGGGTCATAATTCATGAGGATACACCGTAACAAAAGGTTATGCAACAGAAAACAAAAACAAGCTTCCTATTGGACAAATTCAGGTTGTCCATCCCTGTTTCGCCCATTTTTCGCCCGTTTGGTGCGTGGCGAATACAACCCAGGTTGATGATTAACTGCTATATCATTGAATTGAATTATCATCCCAATGCTCGGACCTATAAATAATATTCGCCCCTACTAACAAATGAAGTTGTCACAACGTTGAAATAGGTTGTGAGAAGGTTGTTTATAATGACACCACCATTTGACAATGTTGTGACAACACAAATAAAACAAGGTTGGGGCGTCAATCTCATTTTAATAGGCACTAGTAAGAACCTGCTCGCTTCTGGTGAGGATTTTTTTTTTACACTGTAAACACACACATACGCACACACGCATACACACACACACACACAACAGCGGCTGGCTGTGATTTAGACAACGTCCTAAAATAAGCAACAACAGATGAGAGCATTAAAAGAGCTGTCTAGGTCAACGCCTGCTGTGTTTTCATTTGGGATTGCACCCAGCCCAGATTCCACAATTTAAATGGGATTGCATTTAGACTTTCACCATTTGTTTGCATGGCCGGTTGGCTTGTTGTAACGTGTGTGTGTGTGCGTGTTTACATGGGTGTGTGTGTGTTTGCCCACGCACATGCGTGAGTGTGTGGACTGTGGCAGCGGAGGCCGGACACACACAGACACACACACACACACTTCAGAAAAATGAAATAATGTTGTGGAAACCGCTTAGAGGATAATCCCATGGCGACGACGAGGCAGGCTGGAGTACACCACTCAATCGTCACAAAAACACACACACACACACACTCAGGCTGGAGTACACCACATCATCACAGAACACACACACATTAACACACACACACTCAGGCTGGAGGACACCACATCATCACAGAACACACGCGCATTAACACATACACACACACTCAGGCTGGAGTACACCACATCATCACAGAACACACACACATTAACACATACACACACACTCAGGCTGGAGGACACCACATCATCACAGAACATACACACATTAACACATACACACAATTAATTCCACCCTCCAAAAGGGTTTGTTCTATGTTTTTTGGCAGCAGGAAGAGACTGACGTACATGAACATAATGAGGCTCTAACACTGCTCCCAATCCTCTGCTATCTCTAAAGCCAGCCGTTACTATCTAGACTTTTCCAACCCATCCTTTGTAGTGTTGTAACAAAGGTGTTTCAGAGAGCCTTCCATTACAGATAGATTTTCAGAAGTAATATTGTGAGTGGCATTTACAGAGCACCGTAAAAACAGCAGGTTAACTTTTTCGTCATGAATATTCTTCCGGAGGCAGTTCTTCAGAGTGGTCACTAGCTGGCACAGCCATGAAGTCATAAAATCTGATTTTAAACCTAACCCTAACCTTAATCACACTGCTAACCCTAATGCATAACCCTAACCTTAAATTAAGACCAAAAAGCACATTTTTGTTTTCATAACTTTTTACAATATAGCCAATATTGACTTTGCAGCTGGCCTATTTAAGGGGAAATCTCATGACAATACTCATGACAATAAACATCATCATGTGTAAAAACACAAGAGATCTTAGTTATAGTTCATACCCAGGCCCGTATAACCTGGCACAGAGTGTGTCCTGACCAGATCACATGGTCAGGAGGAACTAGTCATAGACCACCACAGGGTTGAGTTTCAGCTTAACCATTGTCATACCACTGCAGCAAAATGTATATATATATATGCACTTCCTTTTCTGAATGTGGAATATAGAGCCTAGGCTACTGTTCATTATGAAGAGAAGAGGTGACATGCAGAAAATGACTGTCCCTCAGGAGCAACACAAAACTCTTGATTGTATGACTATGGTAAAGTCTCTGTGACGTACAGAGAACAGGAGGTGATATAAATGATGTACAGAAACAATGTTATTATATAGGAGTCACTGTGGCCCTCAGGTCAGTGGGTATACTGTGGCCCTCAGGTCAGTGGGTATACAGTGGCCCTCAGGTCAGTGGGTATACTGTGGCCCTCAGGTCAGTGGGTATACTGTGGCCCTCAGGTCAGTGGGTATACTGTGGTCTTCAGGTCAGTGGGTATACTGTGGCCCTCAGGTCAGTGGGTATACTGTGGCCCTCAGGTCAGTGGGTATACTGTGGCCCTCAGGTCAGTGGGTATACTGTGGCCCTCAGGTCAGTGGGCATACTGTGGCCCTCAGGTCAATGGGTATACTGTGGGCCTCAGGTCAGTGGGTATACTGTGGCCCTCAGGTCAGTGGGTATACTGTGGCCCTCAGGTCAGTGGGTATACTGTGGCCCTCAGGTCAATGGGTATACTGTGGCCCTCAGGTCAGTGGGTATACTGTGGCCCTCAGGTCAGTGGGTATACTGTGGCCCTCAGGTCAATGGGTATACTGTGGCCCTCAGGTCAGTGGGTATACTGTGGCCCTCAGGTCAGTGGGTATACTGTGGCCCTCAGGTCAGTGGGTATACTGTGGCCCCCAGGTTAGTGAGTATACTGTGGTCCTCAGGTTAGTGGGTATACTGTGGTCCTCAGGTCAGTGGGTATACTGCGGTCCTCAGGTCAGTGGGTATACTGTGGCCCCAAGGTTAGTGAGTATACTGTGGTCCTCAGGTCAGTGGGTATACTGTGGTCCTCAGGTTAGTGGGTATACTGTGGTCCTCAGGTCAGTGGGTATACTGTGGCCCCCAGGTTAGTGAGTATACTGTGGCCCTCAAGTCAGTGGGTATACTGTGACCCTCAGGTCAGTGGGTATACTGTGGCCCTCAGACAATGACCTGGGGACAGACAGTGACAAATGACCGGACTGGTGGTGGTAATATTCTGTACACAGCCACCGCATCTGCCCACGCAAAGACACAGACACACACACAGGCACACACTTACACACACAGAAACACACAGACACAGACATACACACAGTGCATACTGTACTACTGAGTGCCCAACTGCAATCAGCTAATACTATCCAAACACATAATCCAATTCAAAGTTGTGCTTTAAACCTAATCCTTCAAAATCCACGGGGGATTCTAAATGAGTAGAAAACATTTTTCACTACTATTAGCTAGCCTGCCTAAAATGCCTATTGGGGAAGTAATATGAATCTAATCTAGACAGTATTGTTCTAGGTTCTTGCTCCACATTACAAAGTAAGACAAATGAGAGTTCAAAACCAGTGAAGGATGTGTACAACAGTGGAGGCTGCTGAGGGGAGGACAGCTCATAATAATGGCTGGAACGGAGAGGATTAAATGGAAACCATGTGTTTGATGTATTTGATACCATTCCACTGATACCGCTCCAACAATTACCATGAGCCTGTCCTCCACAATTAAGGTGCCACCAACCTCCTGGGGTGTACAATACTGCTACTACTACTACTGCTACTACTACTGCTGCTGCTACTGCTGCTGCTACTCCTACTACTACTGCTGCTACTCCTGCTACTACTACTACTACTGCTACGGCTGCTACTACTACTACTACTACTACTACTACTACTGCTTCTGCTATTACTACTACTGCTGCTACTGCTTCTGCTACTACTGCCGCTACTACTACTACTACTACTACTACTACTGCTTCTGCTACTACTACTACTACTCCTACTACTACTACTACTACTGCTGCTGCTACGACTACTGCTGCTACTACTACTACTAATACTACTGCTGCTACTAATACTACTGCTGCTACTAATACTACTAATACTAATGCTGCTACTATAACAACTGCTACTACTACTACTACTATTACTACTACTGTTACTACTAATGCTGCTGCTACTACTACTACAACAACTATTACTACTACTGCTACTACTACTGATACTGCTAGTACTATTTGTACTATAACTGCTGCTACTATTACTACTACTACTGCTGCTGCTGCTGCTGCTACTACAACTACTGCTACTACTACTACTAGTACTACTACTGCTGCTGCTGCTACTACAACTACTACTATTACTACTAGTCTAGGTTTTATTTGGGCATTAGTTGGTCTAATCTAGATCCAATAGTTTGACGCCTATGCATTTTTCTTCATTTTGCCAAGTAAGGCAAATGAAAGTTCAAAACTAGTCAAACATGTGCACTTCTACTTCAGTCCTGCGTATTCTTGAGCAGTAGTTAGTTCTTCGAATCTATATTGTACGGATCAATCATATGGTTGGGTCCATATTTATTTTACCTTTATTTAACGAGGCAAGTCAGTTAAGAACAAATTGTTATTTTCAATGACGGCCTAGGAACAGTGGGTTAACTGCCTGTTCAGGGGCAGAACGACAGATTTGTACCTTGTCAGCTCGGGGGTTTGAACTTGCAACCTACCGGTCACTAGCCCAACGCTCTAACCACTAGAATACCCTGCCGCCCCATATTGCAAAGTAAGGTAAAAAATTGTAGGAAACTACTACTAGCTATTAGCCTATTCTGGGGACAGTGGTTAGTTGTACTAAAATGTAGATAATACGTATGCTACGGTTCTATATGTTTTGCTCTATATTGCAAAGTAAGGCAAATATTTCACCTTGCGGAAAATGTCCTGTGGCTTCTCTCTCTCCCCTTTCTCTCTCTCTCTCTCTACCCCTCTCTGTCCTCTTCATCCCTACTTTCCTCTCTCCGCCAAGCAGAGCCACTCAGCACTTTTACCTCAGCTAGAGAAATCCTCATCAGCCTCCGTGGGGTATCCAAACACCAGCCAAGTACTTTGATATTCTCTCCCTGACACCCTAAGACCTGCGGATCTCCCAACGAGATGGGTGGAAACCACCGCAGATTTGGAAGAACGAGGAAGTATGTTAGTGGAACGATTGAAGTGGAGGCGGCAAAGGAGGTGGGAGGGGAAGTTAGGGGAATCACTTATTACGAGAACGTCTTATATACGCTATACCCTGCACCTCAGTGTGCACTTTAAGTGCAGTTGATTTGGAGCCGCCTTGGATTCCATTAGAAACATCCAAGCTTCATTCAACCTCATTCTTATCAAGCCTCTATTCCCAGCACCCTTCAGTTCCCATCCAATACCTCCAGAGATATGGTTATACACATCTAATGGATTCGAATCACGGTTCTTGTCAGTTTTTCTAATTTAATTACACCAGATCACGACATCTCTCAATCTCTTTCTTGTTCTCTGTCTCTATTTCTCTGAGCAAACTTTTTTTAAATTACTTTTATGAGCCACATAGCTAATGAAAAATGTAGATGTCTTTGGTATTAACTGTCTGCAGAGGTATATGTGATATGTCAAAAGCGTTCCACAGGGATGCTGACCCATGTTGACTCCAATACCTCCCAGAGTTGTGTCAAGTTGACTGGATGTCCTTTGGGTGGTGGACCATTCTTGATACACACGGGAAACTGTTGAGAGTGGAAAACCTAGCAGCGTTGCAGTTCTTGACACAAACCGGTGTGCCTGGCATCTGTTACCATACCCTGTTTAAAGGCATTTAAATATATTGTGTTTCCCATTCATCCTCTGAATGGCACACATACAGGACACAATCCATGTCTCAGTTGTCTCAAGGTTTAAAAATGATTCTTTAACCTGTCTCCTCTCCTTCATCTACTCTGATTTATAGTGGATTTAACAAGTGACATCAATAAGCGATCATAGCTTTCACCTGGATTCACCTGGTCAGTCTACTGCATGTAATGTAAAAAGTAGGAGTTCTTAATGTTTTGTACAGTCAGTGTATAAGGGTCTGTATGTGTCAAGGTTGGGGCCCATTTAAATTGAAGCCAGTCAATTTAACATTCAGAAATGTAAAACCCTTTGAAATATATATCTTTCTAGTTTTTAATTTATTGAAAAGTCATTGAAAATAAATGCCCTTTATTCAATTATTTAATTGGAATTTCAGTTTACTTCCTGAATTTCAGATTACAGTACTTCCCTGGTATTGGTGGTTGGGTGGACTGTAGTCTGTCTGTGTGTCTGTGTGTGTGTGCGCTCGTGCGTTCTGTTTGTATGTGAATGAATACTTATTTGAAATCTCAATTAACCCCTGTATTCTTACTCGACTTATAACAGTCCTTGTAACAGTCTTATACCAGTCTTATAACACCTACCGTTCATGCCGTTATAGATGCTCCTGTGATGCGGTGACAGCTCTTCAGCGGTGGCCGGTCTCTTCTGTGCCTCTCTCCCAGGGCTGCCGAACTTCATGTGGTCTGGACTCCCACTATACTGGTGCCTGTGAGTCTCTGGACTGCCCCCGGCCGACATCACACAGCCCTTCTCATGGTGCTGGTGCTCTGGCGTCCCCAACCCTAGATGTGCCTGTCTGGGCTCGGGGCTTCCACAGCAGCTACCGCCCCCGATGCTCCCCCTGTGGTGCCTCTGGTAGAGCTCCCCGGCGCTGCCGCCCTGACCAGACCCAAGGAGGTGCTGCTGTTTCTGGGAGAGAAGCAGGTCGGAGCTGTGGAGGTGGTGGTGCTTGGTGGATGGGTGCTGGGACTCGGGGCTCCGGCGTCCCACGTTGCGGCCGTACATCTCAGGGCTGAGCCCCCGCATGGAACGGGCGCTATGGGTGTGGTCGGGCACCGAGATGGAGCCGCAGCGGGGCCGGCAGAGCTGGGGCATGGCGTAGGGATACTCCAGGCTGGTGCTACGGTGCCTGCCCTGGGGGTGAGGAGGTTCAGGGCTGGAGGGGATCTCACGTTCTCCACTCACACTGCCAGCCCGGGGCTTTTGGAGATGCTCCGGGCTCCCAGTTCCACCGCCCCTGAGGCTACCGGCGTGTGTAGCCAGGTGGAGCTGCTTGTGGTGGGGGTGATCGGAGCTGTCGGCGCTCCCCGCGCTAGACGTACTACTACCATCCCCCACGTCCCTCATCAACAACCCTGTCCCGGGGACCAGCAACAAACTACTCTGGCTATCGATAGAATTCCTACACCCTCCTGCCACCCCCACCACACAACCTCCCCCTCCTCCTCCTACACCACCAACCCCCACCCCTCCACCACCTCTTCCTTTCTCCTCGTCAAGCAACAAACAGAGTTCTTTGAGATCCAGGTTCTCCCGGACCACCTCGTCCTGCCGCACCTCCAGCTCCTTGAGCTTCTGAAGGTACAATGTCACATCCTTCCTCATGATGGAGGCGCTGTAGCGCCCCAGTCGCTGCCACTCCCTGGACACCCGCTTGCCCTTCTGACGGTCGTCATCCAGGAAGCAACACAGGTCCCTCAGCTCCCGGTTGTCCTCCTGCAGTTTCTGGTTGATGTCCTGAGGAGAGGAGACGAGATGAGTGGAGAAAGAGAGGTGAGAAGTGTTCATTAGTGCTATTTTATTCATTCACACTTATCTAGGTCCCTGCTGAGGTAGAAATCTCTTATTCGAGGGAACCTCGCTTTAATATCATGTCAATCAAAGACAGAGTCCAATAAAAATGAAATTCAGCTGCTCATAAACCTCTGTATTACATAAATATGGATGTGAAAATGTTGGATGTAAGAGTGGTAGAGGGCAAATAGTATGTGAGTGAGCTGAGAGAGGGAGGGAGGGCAAGCAAAGCACCAGGCCAGAACATACCTCTCTCTCTCTCATTTGCAACATGATGGCATCTTTGCCCAAAGTTCTCCACCTCCCCTAATTATCCATAATAACATACTCCTCAGACCCTCCAGCCCGTGTAGTTTAATTAGGTACCATGGTGCTTCGGGCTGGGCTTTTGGGCCTGCTCTCTGAAGCAGCCAAGGATCCTTCATCCATCCCCATGTGCTTCGTCTCAGTCGCTCCTATCTCATTTTAATGAATGTCAGAGTATCGGAGTAGAATGTTAAATCAAGTCTATGTAGCTTGGAGAAATAATAAGATTATGCCGGGATTATTATTGCTAGTTACACTGCACCAAATAAGATTTGGGAGAGAGAAGTCATATATTTGGGGAGTTTAATGAGTATTCTGGGTTAAATAGGTTTACTCTTGTCGCCTAGTAGAATTTGTTGATGATATTCCAAGAGCAAGCATCAAGGTTGCGCCACAGGCCTACACACCAAAGCTCTTGCAAAAGAGATGAAGACTAAAGACAACAGGTGAGTGAGTGAGAAAGAGAGAAGAATGATGATGCTTGACATTCAGCCCAGATGCCCTCTCACTATGCTTTCTGGTGGAAGATGAAGGATGCACACACAGGTAGGCTCATGCACGCTCACAGATACATGCACAGGAGAGGGAGAGGGATCTTGTAAAATGAAATGAACTTATATGCATCCTGCCTCCATTTCATCGTGTGGACAGCGGCGCCCTTTAAAGAACGCGCAAACTCAACCACGAACACCCTCTTATGCTGTGCGCGCTCAGGTGCGCCAGTGCGGCCTCCCCGCCGTTAACTATGATCTCATCTTTTTAGAAATGCCATGCGCGCCCATTCCTCACCTTCAGCCCTCTTATCTCGTTCAAGTGCAGCTGGAGGCTGCGATTGACCTCGCGGATCAGATTGCTGTGGTCCAGTATCACGCTCATTTTATCGGCTTCAGACCGCCGGAGCCGCCGCACCAAATCCTCTTTGGTCCACTTGAGAAGGTCCTCGTCCTGTATATTTGAGATGTCCTCCGCTGGACTTTCACTCTTTGTTATGGACAGCGAAAGCTGTGGCTGACTAGCTTTTTCCATCCCTACGGTTCCGTTGTCGGGAATACCGGCGACAAAAGGCTTGAAATACAACTCAGAGCGCACTGGCAGTCAACCTCCGCTCGCAGTCAAACTGATCCGAAATTACCGTTCGAAATCAAATCGCATAGTTGCCTGACCTCTCTCTGTGCTCGGAACACTTCAGCCCCCAAATGCAACAGCTGAGGACGCCGCCGAATCCCTCGTCCAACAGTGAGATATAGCCCTAGAAAAGGCTACGTGCAGCTATCTAACATCCCGAAACCCCGGCATGGACTATTTTTTAGTTCATGCAAGTTTGCACCTGAATGCATCCACATTTAGTCTCTTCCGTCCTGAAGTGGAGAGAGCTTCGGCGGGTAGCGGGTTGCTGATGCGCATCTCCCGCCTCTTGTAGCTGTACAGTCCAATACATAAGGGAGGAGGAACCGCTGTAGCATCGCTAGGCAAGTGCACTGCGCGTGAATAGAGGGAGAGAGCGTGACTGCAGTGACTAGCAGAACCTCCTCCTCCTCTCTCTCTCTCTCTCTCTCTCTCTCTCTCTCTCTCCATCCAAGTGTCTCCATCAAATGATGCGGGGGTGATGGGTATGCCTTGGGACCCAGCGCCATCTACAGATCTAAAGCCATGGGCTACAGCATTTCGTCATCTTTATTATGGGCCTATAATAAATTCAGGACTTCATTTCCCATGATCCTCGTGTCCGTGCTTGTATCCTACGTCATGGACACGTGAGCCAGAATATGTAGTAACACGTCATTCTACTGAAGTAGAGGCACACCGGCCGGGAGTTGCCCCCTCAGATTCTTCGCTCTCTCATTCTGTTTGCGCATCGGTATTTATCACCTAAGTGCTGATCCGATTTGATTTATTGCAGTCTAATATATATTTACCTTCGTCTGGATTTCCAACCGGATCTGTATAAAAGGTATGGTTCTCCGTCTGATCTGCCTGCATCAATTTGATAAAAAGTGTCTAGCTAGGCCATTTTGTTTGCGTTTCCTTGGTGGTTCGCCCAGGAAAAAAGCCGACTAAAAGCTGGGTTAGTCCGTTAGCAAGGCTAGCCTAGTTAACATGTGTCGTTAATATAACTTGCATGATCGTGTTTTATATCAAGTTAACATGATATGTCGATGGCAGATTGACTTTAGAAACACTCCCGGAATTTGATAAAAATGCTAACTGACGTTAGCTAAGATCAACTAGAACCTGTCGCTAACTAGCTTATTGCTGCTACTAGCATCCGCCTCCTTTCAGGAAGGCATCTCTACCAGGGACGAGATCCTAAAATGTGATTTGTGATACCTGTCTAACCATTTAACTACTACAACATGCTTGTAGCTAAATGTTGCCAAGATGATCATCATTTGGTTCCTAGTAATGGCCAGTAATAGCTAAGATGTGCCAGTATATAGCATAGCTAGAAGAGACCGTTTTTAGTCTGTCCATTCCGTTGTGTAATCAATGGATCGATGCTACTTCGAGTGAAGGGTCCTGTAGGCCAGCTGTCAATCACCTGGTAGAGATGTTTGATGCTGAGGGTTCCCCTGAATGAGAGAGTGGAGAGGTGCGTGGAGGTTCATCTGAATTAGATAGCTGAAGTGAACTACGGTTTGGAACAGGTAGTTCTGTCTTGATAAGTGTGTCAGAAGACCTTCAAGTGGTGATGGTCTGTTCCATACCATTACATGGAATTACATTACAAGGAAACGTTCCATAACATTCCATAACTAGGGCCCTGTGTTTTGTGCAATCATGTGACATGCCTGTATTTTTACCAAATTGCAGCTTTAATGCTTTTCCATTGAACTCAAAATGTCCCCTTTTCTTTTCATGTCAGATGTTCCAATGCCATCATCAGACAATTTATTACATTTTTTGTGTATTTCTCATGTCTAGATAAGATCAGATTTTAAAAAATTACATGTCACATGATTGTCCAAAACACAGCATATGTCTGGACTTCCAGAGCTATAGATATCTAAGACATCTGGTTACTGCCATTCATACCTACCGAGGCATGTAAGCCCAAGACTCACTCGTCCCTGAAATGTTACGTAGTTGAAATAGGTGTGACCAATATTTGCGTAGGATTCAAAATTAGCCCAGGGATTCTTAAGTATCAAACATGCCAAACAGGTTTTGATGACGAGCATCATCGTTATTCATGTTCCACATAGGCCTCCACCTATGAACTTGGAACAAAGCCATGGAAAGAGTGGAAAGTGAGAGTTAGCTCACACCGAACTCCAGACTCAAACAGCTCTCGGAGAAGCTACGACAGACTACCTGCCCTTAGCTAGAGCTAGTTTAGCTATCGGACTAACTACTCTCCATATTTATTTATTTATTTATTTATTTATTTAACCAGACGAGTTTATTAAGAATCTCTTCACTTTCTTTCCCATTGAAGTTGCCATGGCGACATACCAGGAGTTTATCCAACAGAATGAGGATCGGGACGGTGTGCGTTTTAGCTGGAACCTGTGGCCCTCGAGCAGGCTGGAAGCTACCCGGCTGGTAGTGCCTGTCTCCTGCCTCTTCACCCCACTCAAGGAGAGGCCAGACCTGCCACCGGTGCAGTACGAACCGGTCCTCTGTAGCAGGGCCAACTGCAAGGCCGTACTAAACCCGCTATGGTGAGTATTTGAGGAGTGGAGGTGAATGTTGTTGTTTTAGGCTGAGTGAGTGTTTTTTAATTGTTGCTTGTTGACGTTTTTACAAGCACTTAGCTAGAAGCTAAGCTATGTCCAACGACTTACATGGCATCTCTTTGTTGTCAACTTCAGCATTTTATTCTTCTGAGAACTTACGTCTCGGGTGAAGGGAAGAGTAGGAGAAGAAAGGGATCACCAACTAAGTTTTTAATATGTTTAGGAATGCTTAGGTGTAGCTATATCACTCAGGGACAGGTGTGGTGTATCAACCCTATCCACACCTTAACAATCCAATGTACGTCTGCTCTAGAAGCTCTAAAAGCCTCAGGCTATGTGACAGGTCTGTTTGACTGCTGCTGTACACTGTATCCAAGTAGCTCTGTCTTTCCCCCCCCTTTGTAGCCAAGTTGACTACAGAGCCAAAATATGGGCGTGCAACTTCTGCTTCCAAAGAAACCCAGTGAGTACACCACAATGGACTAAACTGAGCTGTCGGACCAAACACTATTCCACCATAGAATACCGAGGTGCATAATGTACCATTTAGACCTATAATAAAAGCCATATCTGTAGGCGGCCTACCTACATTCCTGTGTTTATACTAGTCATATTCCACAAAGGAACACAGCTGGTGGTAGTAGGAATATCTTTAAAGTGGCCTGTCTACATTCCTCTAGCAGGTGAAGCTAACCACTTTTGTCTTCTCGTTCTCTCCTTCACAGTTCCCCCCGTCATACGCCGGCATATCGGACGTAAACCAGCCGGCTGAGCTCATGCCACAGTTCTCAACCATTGAGTACATAGTGCAGGTAAACGCGTACAGTTCTACATGGAGATCTCTGAACTTTGCACATAGACACTATGTTCTGTACACGCGCCTGGCTTTGTAGTTGTACGTCTCAACCCACAGAACTTCGTCATCAAATATGAATGTTTCTTTGATCCTCAAGTTGAGTTACCAGCCACAAAGAATGTACTGGAAAATGTACACACCACATGACATTACCATCACTTTTTAAGTTTTAGGTACCAGCAGCATACCCTGCATACCACTGCTGGCTTGCTTCTGAAGCTAAGCAGGGTTGGTCCTGGTCAGTCCCTGGATGGGAGACCAGATGCTGCTGGAAGTGGTGTTAGAGGGCCAGTAGGAGGCACTCTTTCCTCTGGTCTAAAAAAAAAATATCCCAATGCCCCAGGGCAGTGATTGGGGACATTGCCCTGTGTAGGGTGCTGTCTTTCGGATGGGACGTTAAACGGGTGTCCTGACTCTCTGAGGTCAATAAAGATCCCATGGCACTTATCGTAAGAGTAGGGGTGTTAACCCCGGTGTCCTGGCTAAATTCCAAATCTGACCCTCAAACCATCACGGTCACCTAATAATCCCCAGTTTACAATTGGCTCATTCATCCCCCTCCTCTCCCCTGTAACTATTCCCCAGTTCGTTGCTGCAAATGAGAACGTGTTCTCAGTCAACTTACCTGGTAAAATAACGAATAAAAGTTGATCATTTCTTTAGACATTCTTTGTCTTTGCTGTTTATTGTAATGGACGTTGTCAATTTACAAAGTGACATCGGGTTACAAAAGTCACTTGACTTCAGTGTATCACATGTCATGTGACACCATTCCAACATGGAAGAACTCAAAACACTGCAACATAGAAAAACCATGTCAACTCAAAACTAAAGACCCAGCACTGTTTCTGTAAAATAACCTCTCCAATCCCGTCTCTGCCACCAATGTAGCGCAGCCCCCCGAACCCCCTTATCTTCCTGTACGTGGTGGACACGTGTCTGGAGGAGGAGGACCTGCAGGCCCTGAAGGAGTCCCTGCAGATGTCCCTGTCCCTGCTGCCCCCCAACGCCCTGGTCGGCCTCATCACCTTCGGACGCATGGTGCAGGTCCACGAGCTGAGCTGCGAGGGCATTGCAAAGAGCTACGTGTTCAGAGGAACCAAGGAGCTTTCCTCCAAACAGATCCAGGTCAGTCAGTAACTGTTACATACGGGAAGGCAAGTAGTCTTGAAAATGCATTCATTCGTTTTGGGAAAAGGTCTGGATTAGTTGTACTAAGATGACTGTAGGCTATATTTATGACGATGACCGCGGGCCGCATTAAATCTGTCAAGGACCGCATTTGGCCCGAGGACCATATGCTTGAGACCTCTGATCTAAGTCAAAGTCTGCTTTGTCCATAGAAATAGAATAGGATCTTTGTTGTGGTCGTTTGTCATATGATCATGTCTAGGTGTCCTTGTATCAATTGGAAATTAAATGACAATAAAACAGTAGGATGGGGACAGGATACAGGTCAAAGAGGTGTCACAGGATAGGATAAGTAGATATGATTCGCTCTTTGGGATGGTTCTGAATGACATAGAATGGGTCTATGCCACTACAGGGGTAGTGTTCTATACAGAAAAAAAGCCCTAGGTTCCTAACACCCAGAAACAGAAGAGTGTTAGGCCTATACAGCCGACAGGGAAAACTCCCTTAGTCTGCCATGTAATATTCAAAAACATTGTCAGAGGTACTTTGAAATACAGTGTTGTATAAATACAGTGTTATATATGATATTGTGTACAGTCAGAGTGTTAGGCCTATATAGAATACAGTCAAGAGACTGGCCAGGACAAGAAAAACTCTTAGGCTGCCATGCAATATTCCACAATACCATTGTTGAAAGTCCATGAGAACTCATAGCTCTCTTTCTCTCTTTCAGGAGATGCTAGGCCTGACGAACCCATCGGCATCTGGGCCTCAGGGTCGTCCCGCGGCCCCTCAGGATCCAGCCGTCACCTGTCGGTTCCTGCAGCCGGTCCATAAGGTAGACATGAACCTGACAGACCTGTTGGGAGAGCTGCAGAGAGATCCCTGGCCTGTACCACAGGGGAAGAGACCACTGCGGTCTACTGGAATAGCACTGTCCATCGCCGTGGGCCTGCTGGAGGTAATAACAGTTGCATAAGCGTGCATACACACACACATACACACAAACACACAGTCCTATGTACACACTTTGTGCGGTGTACAAATAACCTGATTCGATGTAGTCAACATAGACAACTGACCTTCAAAACTAAACTGAACCTTACCC
The DNA here is from genome assembly GCF_057628025.1 of Oncorhynchus mykiss. Lineage (NCBI taxonomy): Eukaryota > Metazoa > Chordata > Actinopteri > Salmoniformes > Salmonidae > Oncorhynchus > Oncorhynchus mykiss. The sequence goes on along the minus strand of NC_143034.1, from coordinate 23,397,189 downwards.
TCTCTGACATGTCACAGGTTTCAACTAACCTTTCACACACTTCCTCTCTCTCTCTCACACACACACACACACACACACACACACACACACACACTGACATTACCTCTTCAGTTAGGTCTGCCAATAGTACCACTCGTACTTTCTTAGGTCAAAGGTCAGCTTCTTTCTTTTTGCCTTATTGCTCCCTCTCTCTCTCCACTATCCTCTCTTCCTCTTTCTGGTAACACAACTAACATGCTGTAGGTACATGTTAAAACGGCTGTGTTCCCTGCTGTCCGGTCCTCTGGTGCTGATGTCTACTGATAATGTCATGATTAGAGAAAAACATCTGAAGTCTAACTTCATCCATTCTGATGGTTCTAACGCTGAACTTCCCCTTAAGGTGCTGTTTGGAAACCGGGTCCTGGTCTGTATGGTAACTTAATAGGAATGAGTTTCTTGAGGGAATATCGGTAGTTTGGTGAATCCTTACGGTGCCTGAGGGTGCATTTGCATACAATGTCACAGTCAAGTCACTTGGGATGTCTCTGTAATGGGGAAATGATTCAGTTTAGAGTAATTAACACGAGGCTTAGCGTATGTTTTCCCTTCATGTAATACACAGTATAGCCCGTGTTCTGTTTGGGACGGTCATTTGTGTACGGGTTGGTGGTCACTAGAATTGATAGTGAATGTTCTGGATCGTTGTCATATCTGTTGATGGTGATGCCAGACTGGAGGTACAAGGACACAGGACACTGATTGTTAATGTGTTCTGTGACACTGTGATTCCGTAGCGGCTGATGTTGTGACTTCCTTACAAGCCTCTCGGCGGGTTTTTACAGAGCATTGGTGCTGTGAGATTAGAATGTAGGGGTTACTGAATAACAGACATTTTCTCTGCTTCTGTTCTGGAGGCGTCTCCCTGTTCCAACTTCTTAAAACCGACGGGATTTAGATTGCTGTTATCAACGATTGCTGTCGTTATTGTTCACCTGGAGATTCCCAGTACATTCAGTTATATCATACTACAGTTATATCATACTACAGTTATATCATACTACTGTTATATCATACTACAGTTATATCATACTACAGTTATATCATACTACAGTTAAATCATACTACAGTTATATCATACTACAGTTAAATCATACTACAGTTATATCATACTACAGTTATATCATACTACAGTTATATCATACTACAGTTATATCATACTACAGTTAAATCATACTACAGTTATATCATACTACAGTTATATCATACTACAGTTATATCATACTACAGTTAAATCATACTACAGTTATATCAGACTACAGTTAAATCAGACTACAGTTAAATCAGACTACAGTTAAATCATACTACAGTTAAATCAGACTACAGTTAAATCAGACTACAGTTAAATCAGACTACAGTTAAATCAGACTACAGTTAAATCAGACTACAGTTAAATCAGACTACAGTTATATCATACTACAATAACCTAATGGCAGCTTCTGTGTTGGCAGTCACGTCTCAGTCAGAAATGCCATGTTTGATACCATGGTTGAATTACTCAAATAAATAAATCAAATCTTGACCATACTGACCATAGCCACCGTCTTTCCACCCCCAGGGTACGTTTCCCAACACAGGGGCCCGTGTGATGATGTTCATGGGCGGACCCCCCACCCAGGGTCCCGGGATGGTGGTGGGAGACGAACTCAAGACCCCCATCCGCTCCTGGCATGACATCACCAAGGACAATGCACGGCATCTGAAGAAAGCCACCAAGGTCAGTCCAAGAATAACAGAATGGATAGCGCAGAATGGATAGCGCAGAATGGATAGCGCAGAATGGATAGGGCAGAATGGATAGGGCAGAATGGATAGCGCAGAATGGATAGCGCAGAATGGATAGCGCAGAATGGATAGGGCAGAATGGATAGGGCAGAATGGATAGCGCAGAATGGATAGCGCAGAATGGATAGCGCAGAATGGATAGGGCAGAATGGATAGGGCAGAATGGATAGCGCAGAATGGATAGGGCAGAATGGATAGGGCAGAATGGATAGCGCAGAATGGATAGCGCAGAATGGATAGCGCAGAATGGATAGCGCAGAATGGATAGGGCAGAATGGATAGCGCAGAATGGATAGCGCAGAATGGATAGCGCAGAATGGATAGCGCAGAATGGATAGCGCAGAATGGATAGGGCAGAATGGATAGGGCAGAATGGATAGGGCAGAATGGATAGGGCAGAATGGATAGCGCAGAATGGATCGCGCAGAATGGATAGCGCAGAATGGAAGTTTTATTGTCCATGTCGTACATGGACACTGTGAAAAAGAGAACTTGTATGTGGGTTGGTTATATCTTGTACAAGTCGTTGTTTTGTCTCTGTTTGTCCTTAGTGGGCTAGTTTTTAAGAGTTAAAGCTGGAATCCTTAATTGGTGGAACTGCCACATCCTTTTGCGATATTACAACAACAACAGTTGTTACTGGAAACTACGAACACGTATTTTCCTCGGGTGTCATTGCACGCTCGATAGAACACAATACGTGGTGCAATTCACAGGAGGTTGGTGGCACCTTAATTGGGGAGGACGGGCTCGTGGTAATGGCTGGAACTTTATAGGTAGAATGGTATCAAATACATCAACAAATGGTTTCCATGTGTTTGATGCCATTCCCTTTCCTTCTATTCCAGACATTATTATGAGCCGTCCTCCCCTTTGCAGCCTCCATTGGTGCAATTTTGTTTTACCATGCTGTGCGACACTCCTTAGCTCGGCAACAAAAACAATAACAATGGTGTTGGGGCGGCTAGCGGCTTCCCTCCACTGCGGATTCCATCTTTAAGACTACGCTAGTTTTTAGAGCTAAGATGGATGAAACAACTTAAGCGATTTTTGTCTAAACATAGTTTAGCTTAATTATTTTTCTTTCACTCACGTCAAGCTCTCACGATGTGTCAAATATTTCGCTCAAGTTTGCGCTCTCTTCTCTCTCCATACCTCTTCTGTTGAGGTATGTTCATGGAAACCGATGCTCCAAAGAGTTCTCAAGGTGCTACCCAGCACTGTTTGTATATGTTGCAAACGGTTCCCTTGTTTTGTTTTATTCAGTACTACGACGCCTTGGCGAACCGTGCGGCAGTGAACGGCCACAGTATTGACATCTACGCCTGTGCCTTGGATCAGACCGGACTTCTAGAGATGAAATGTTTATCCAACCTCACTGGGTTAGTACCAGTCTCAGATGACCTACGACTGACCTGTATCCTGTCTTCACCTGATTTCCCCTAGTTGTGCTGAATCCCTCATGTCCCTGGTGATTTGAGAACTGTCTACTGAAGCTTTTATTTTATCTGAATAAGAAATACCTTTTGTACAATTCCTCTACATTCGATAGAAGACTTTTCCAGAGACTTCATCCTCACTCGCTCATTGACTTTTCATTTTTGTATTTGTATTGGAATTATGCTGCTGAATATTCATGTTTTCTTTCCTCCCGGTTTCCGTCCTCTCAGAGGTCACATAGCGATGGGCGACTCCTTCAACACCTCTCTGTTCAAGCAGACCTTCCAGAGGGTGTTCAGTAAGGACCACAACGGAGAGTTCCGCATGGCCTTCGGAGGCACGCTGGAAGTCAAGGCGTCCAGGGAGCTGAAGGTATCGGGGGCCATCGGGCCCTGTGTCTCCCTCAACACTAAGGGACCGTGTATATCAGAGAACGTGAGTCTTTCAGGCCCATACAGAATCCAAACAGGGTTAAAGAATAATCATCCAGAAACGGTCCCAAAATTCCCAGCTTTTCCAGAATTTCAGGAATGTTTTGCGGGATTTGTTCAACCTTCTATTCTAATAGCATTTTCCTCTCTGGAAGTGAATTGGGAAGCTGTTTTTCATTGACTTCAATGGCCCTTTGTCTCTGTTACAGGAGGTCGGTGTTGGAGGAACAACGCAGTGGAAAATCTGCAGTCTCAGTCCCTCCACGACGTTGGCCTTGTACTTCGAGGTCGTCAATCAGGTGAACACACTTCCCTTTGATCAAACACTTGTTCCTCATTTCATTCTTACTCAAAGTAGTCATTGATTTGGGTCGACCAAACCAATGTAATGTGACAATTCATTATTCACACCTCAGTGATTCCTTAGGACGGTGTTTTGAGTATTCAAGCAGGATGTTTAGCGATATTAAATGTACTCCTATCCTAACTATCCTAACTTGTAGTTATATTTTCTCTGTGCAGCACAATGCCCCAATTCCTCAGGGTGGTAGAGGAGCGGTCCAGTTTGTCACCCAGTACCAACACTCCAACACCCAGAGGAGGATCAGGGTTACCACCGTCGCCAGGAAGTAAGTCTTCTCTCTCGCTTTGAAACAGTAAACAGGAAGTGGGTTTGCAGAACTGCTACATCGTTCTTGACTGAAGTGTGACTGAACTGACAGCCCTTACAATATATATATGCAAGACTCTGCATTTTGTAGACGTCGCATTTCTCACATTGTCTTTAAGCAGTGAGTTACCACAAAGTCAATATTGGCCGTACAAATGAGGAGGTTGACATTCGCCCTGCCCTGTTAAATGACTGGAAGTGAACGTGCAGCCTAGACACGTGCGTCAGTCTCGCCCTGCCCCTAACCTGTCCACTCCCTCTTTCTCCCTCCATCCAGTTGGGCCGACGCCCAGTCCCAGATCCAGCACATCGAGTCGTCCTTCGACCAGGAGGCGTCGGCGGTCATCATGGCCAGGCTGGGCGTGTTCAGGGCCGAGTCGGAAGAGGGGCCGGACGTCCTGCGCTGGCTGGACAGACAGCTCATTCGCCTGGTAAGTGACAGCTAGGCTGACCAATGTGTGACAGGCTTTGTAATGTCATTGGGCATTGGTCCCACCTTGGCTATTCCAAGAGAGTAGCCTGTTGTTCTTCACATAGCTGAATGTATGTAGGACTTGTGGGTGATTGTGGATAGAAGAATCCTTTGTATTCTTGTGTCTCTTTGTTCTTATTCATTGTAGAAGAATGTAGAAAGGAGTTGTCTGGAATGTGAAGCAGAATGACACGAATACTAATTCGCTGACCGTTTTTAAATCCCTCTGTGATGTTTCGGGAAGTTGTGTTGGATACCTAAACTAACAGCACTTGACTGAAGTCCTGAAGGTATGTGTTGATTGCCTTAGTTCAAGACGCTGACGTTTGTCTTGTCTCCTTGGTTACAGTGTCAGAAATTCGGTCAGTTCAACAAAGATGACCCCACCTCCTTCAAGCTCTCGGAGTCTCTCTCACTCTACCCACAGGTAAGACTGACACCTAGTGGTACACTCTGGAACTATATGAGCTATTTAATAAGAGCCCTTCAATTACAAGTCCTTCTAATAGAGGTGAAGTGGAATAGATTTAACTAGCTCATCGAGATCTGAATGATTACTTGAGTGCTTACCTCTAACTTTAGCAAAAAATAATATTTATGTCAAATGGGATGTATGTACATGAAAAAGTGGTCAATGGCTGTGTCCTAACACCACCCAGCGCAGAAGCAGAGAACTGTGTAATTGGCCTTGTCTGACAACTTAACCCCAGCCAGAGGCTTGTATGACATTGAAACAAAAGGCAGTGACTTTGTCAGTTGCTACAGAATCACACAATAGTGTGTCCTTGTACCTCCAGTCTGGAGTCAATCACTGTCAACAGACAGGAGTTTAATCCATAACACACAGCACTGTGTCTAGTGGCCATCAACCCGAGTGTCACAAACAGAACACTGAAAAATCATGTTTATTACAGAAATAGAAAATATCTAAATCTTCTAAACATTGTGTTAATCACTCTAAACTGAACGTTAACTTTATTCATCTTGAATATTCCCATTGCACAGATAATCACAACTCATAACTTCCACTTAGTTTAGTTGACCTCGGTGGGATATGTACAGGAACATTTGATGATGCAAGAAGCAATATCCCAAATGTAAAAAAATATGTATATAATTTGATAATATATCCTTTTTTTTTAACAAAAAAAAATCCTATTTGATTATAATCGTTAGAATAATGTCTCTGTTCTCCCTCTAGTTTATGTTCCACTTGCGGCGGTCGCCGTTCCTGCAGGTGTTCAACAACAGCCCAGATGAGTGTTCCTACTACAGACACCACTTTGTCCGCCAGGACCTGACCCAGTCTCTCATCATGATCCAGCCCATCCTGTACTCTTACTCGTTCCACGGACCACCAGAGGTCAGACTCTTACCAAATACTATGGACACACTCTAATGACACACTCTAATTACACACTCTCGATCTCTATAGTGTACTAGATGGCGACGAAAAACACGGTCGACCAGTTTCTAGCTCCTAGGAAACTTTGCAGTATTTTTTTTCCTGAATGTTATTTCTTACTGACGTTTCTTCATTTCTTAATAAATTTTTTTTGCATAGAGCTAGAAACATAAGCATTTCACTACACCTCCAGTAACATCTGCAACATGTGTATGCGGCCAATCAATTATTAAATATTGAATTTAATTCTAATCAACTTTCTAAACGATTTGTTTCCCAATCTACTCTGTTATAAAACCAGTCTATATATTAGATAATTAGGTCACATTTCCCTAAGAACTAATTTGTTTAGTCAAATATTCACATGCTCAATGAGTTCCACACTACCTTTCTCTGTAAGAAAATGGATGTGAGACTTATCCTGTTGTGTCCCGTCTGTCTGTTCTACAGCCTGTTCTCCTGGACAGTGGCAGTATTCTCCCAGACCGGATCCTCCTCATGGACACCTTCTTCCAGCTGGTCATCTACCATGGAGAGGTGAGAGGTCACACAGGAAAACAACGGGGCTGGTGGTCTAATGCTAGTTATTAGTAGCTGGAACACCACTACTAATTATTATTATTTCCTAGCATCTCAAACTGAACATCATCATGTAGAGCATAAACAACAATGTAAATCACTATCAATATTACAACAAGAAACAAGGTGTGTGTTACATATTAGTAGATTCATTATGTTCATTCATTCACAATGTCATTCACAATGCCCTGTCATTTTCTATTCTCAACATGTTAAGAGAATTTTCTCACAAAAGACAAAAAAGAGATTAGCTGACAAACAGCTGGCACAACTAACACCAACACCCTACCATGACAATAACCCTGGTGTATACAACTAACACCAACACACAACATCCTACCATGACTATAACCCTGGCCTATACAACTAACACCAACACCCTACCATGACAATAACCCTGGCCTATATAACTAACACCAAAACACATCCTACCATGACAATAACCCTGGTGTATACAACTAACACCAACACACAACATCCTACCATGACTATAACCCTGGCCTATACAACTAACACCAACGCCCTACCATGACAATAACCCTGGCCTATATAACTAACACCAAAACACATCCTACCATGACAATAACCCTGGCCTATACAACTAACACACAACATCCTACCATGACAATAACCCTGGCCTATATAACTAACACCAACACCCTACCATGACAATAACCCTGGCCTATATAACTAACACCAAAACACATCCTACCATGACAATAACCCTGGCCTATACAACTAACACACAACATCCTACCATGACAATAACCCTGGCCTATATAACTAACACCAACACCCTACCATGACAATAACCCTGGCCTATATAACTAACACCAAAACACATCCTACCATGACAATAACCCTGGCCTATACAACTAACACCAACACACAACATCTTAACATGACAATAACCCTGGCCTATACAACTAACACACAACATCCTACCATGACAATAACCCTCGCCTATACAACTAACATCAACACAAAACATCCTGCCATAACAATAACCCTGGCCTATACAACTAACACCAACACACAACATCCTACCATGACAATAACCATGACAACAACCTGGCCTATACAACTAACACCAACACACAACATCCTACCATGACAATAACCCTGGCCTATATAACTAACACCAACACACAACATCCTACCATGACAATAACCCTGGCCTATATAACTAACACCAAAACACATCCTACCATGACTATAACCCTGTTGTATCTCTCTCTCTCCACCAGACCATCGCCCAGTGGCGTAAGGCGGGTTACCAGGAGCAGCCGGAGTACGAGAACTTCAAGCATCTACTGGTAGCACCTGTGGATGACGCCCAGGAGATCCTGCAGACCCGGTTCCCCATGCCCCGGTACATCGACACAGAGCACGGAGGCTCCCAGGCTCGCTTCCTCCTGTCCAAGGTCAACCCCTCCCAGACACACAACAACCTCTACTCCTGGGGACAGGTAATACAATGTTCATTCATTCTTCAAAACGGAAACTGAGAACCAGTTTTTATGTACAATAACAGCTGTGGACTTGATTTGGAAATGGGTGACGTCAAGGCTGGAGTTTCATCATGGGGAGTCAATTGTATTTTTCTTAAAGGAATTCTAGTCTTACAAGTGGTAGAGCTTCATGTACCATCTGTCTCTATTCTGCTGGCCATTTTGAATCGGATCCAACTGAAGGACGCTTTACTCTAGTGTTTTCACCATACTCATCACATTTCTGTCTTCTCATTCTCTAGGAGACCGGAGCCCCCATCCTCACAGACGACGTCAGTCTACAGGTGTTCATGGACCACTTGAAGAAGCTGGCCGTGTCGAGCGCCGCTTAATGTCCCAGTCCCGGGACCAAAGTGATCGCCTCGTGACCAGACCGATATGCCCACCGTTCTATTTCACTTCACGATACGTCTGGTTTACGAGGCGACCAAAGTGAAGGACGTGAAAGGAGAGAGGGATGAGAAGGAAAGAGAGAGACATTCCTGTATTAATACAGGGACCTAGTAACATTTCCTTTCCCCACGTATGACCGATGATGGTTTCAAATCCTCTAAGTTATTATCATTCCTGCTTTAAGTTTCTGGAATTTTGCTTCCCTAAAATTGTGATTGACATGAACTTCTCCCCCATACTGGAAAAGCCTTACTGCACCTCAGTTGTAGCCTGGTCCCAGATCAGTTATTCATGCTTTGACAATGACCGTAGGAGTTGGCTTATACAGCACAAACGGATCTGGGACCAGGCATCCTCAGTTGAGCCTTTTGGGGATATTTATCATAGTCCTTACATTCCATCTCACCTTTATAATAATAATTTGGCTAATGATTAGAATTGGTTTCCTTGTTTGTCTGTCTGTGGTAAGGCATGTAGCTACTGTAGTAGTTTGGTCAATGATTACTGCTCGAGACACTTTAAATATTTTTATGTGCTTGATAACGTCCTATAGTTTATTTTTTCCATAAAATTTCCCCTAAATAATGATTCATTTAAATAATGTTCTGATGTAACTGTCAATCTATCCTTGTAGTGCTACTGTTTTCCTTGTGAATACAGAAAGACTGGAAGTTCAATGAAAAATGCTGTTATTGTATTAAACAAAACCTTTCTTTTTTTCTAACACATCTTTTACATAGTCTCGTCAACTGACTACTTTTTCCACATATCCGTTTTCGCACCATCTGGCATTTTGTACTACTTACCCCGAAACCCCTCATCACTGTTCTTTCACTCGCCTACTCTAGTCTGTTCCTGATGTTAACACTTGTACTTACTGTAACAAAAGGGAACGTAATTGATTGATTTAGTCTGACTGATTTGTTTCTCAATGCTATGCATATAAAGTGTCAAGACAACCTTATTCACCAGCTATGTATTTTATGTTTCCCTCATTCTTGTTTTTGTATGGGTTTCTATGTCATATAAATGTGTCAAATAGATCAGCAATACCAGAGAATCATTCATCCTTCCATTTCTCTGGTCTGTGTAGACGGACACCATATTCACATTTTTTGTCCCTGGCAAGCGAGCCTATGACTAGTGGAAGTGTGAACCATAGAACTAGGAATTAGAATACTAGCATTCTGGCCCTTCTATGGTACATAGAGAACATCCTCATTCACACAGATAAGCTAGGGGTCAAAGGGCAGCTGTCTGGTTCATAGTGTAGCTGACCCCTGATTCCTGTATCGACTGTGTTACCTGGTATCCGGTCTTAATGGTCTGGCTAGTTCATCTCATCCTCATTTTGTATTTATTTTTAACCTTTTATTTAACTAGGCAAGTTAAGAACAAATTCTTGTTTACAACGACGGCCAAACCCGGACGACGCTGGGTCAATTGTGCACCACCCTATGGGAATCCCAAAATGGCCAGATGTGATACAGCCTGGATTCAAACCAGGGACTGTAGTGACACCTCTTGCACGAAGATGCAGTGCTTTAGACCGCTGCACCACTCAGGAGCCTGGTAATTTACTTCAAAGGGACTTGATCAAATCAGTCGCTTCACTGGGCAGTGAGCAATATGGATCTGCATTCAATATTGGAAAAATAACTAACACAAAAACATCCACAAAAACAATTGTAATTTCCACTCTCACACCCAATGTCCCACAGCACATTAAAACCCCATACACAATCCAATCAAAACACAACTGATCACCGACAACGATGAGAGTCTATAGGGAGGAGGTCAGAAACCTGGCCGTGTGGTGCCAGGACAACAACCTCTCCCTCAACGTGATCAAAGGAGATGATTGTGGACTACAGGAAAAGGACTGAGCACGCCCCCATTCTCATACACTGGGCTGTAGTGGAACAGGTTGAGAGCTTCAAATTCCTTGTTGTCCACAACAAACTAACATGGTCCAAACACACTTAAGACAGTCGTGAAGAGGGAACGACAAAGCCTGTTCCCCCTCAGGAAACTAAAAAGATTTGGCATGGGTCCTCAGATCCTCAGAAGATTCTACAGCTGCACCATCGAGAGCATGGTGACTGGCTGGTTGCATCACTGCCTAGTATGGCAACTGCTCGGTCTCCGACCGCAAGGCACTACAGGGGGTAGTGCGTACGGCCCAGTTCATCACTGTGGGCAAGAATCCTGCCATCCAGGACCTCTGTATCAGGCGGTGTCAGAGGAAGGCCCTAAAAATTGTCAAAGACTCCAGCCACCCCATTCATAGACTGTTCTCTCTGCTACCACACAGCAAGCGGTACCGGAGCGTCGAGTCGAGGTCCAAGAGGCTTCTTAAACAGCTTCTACTCCCAAGCCATAAGGCTCCTGAAGGGCTACCCAGACCCCTCTTTTACACTGCTGCTGCTCTCTGTTTATAATCTATCCATAGTTAACTCTATCTACATGTACATATTACCCCAACTAACCGGTGCCTCCGCACATTGACTCTGTACCGGTACCCTCTGTATATAGCCTTGCTTGTTATTTTACTGCTGCTGGTTAATTTGTTACTTTTATTTTCCATTTTTTTCTTAACATGTTAAAGCATTGTTGATTAGGGGCTTGTAACTAAGCATTTCACTGTAAGGTCTACACCTGTTTGTAATTAGCCCATGTGACAAATACAATTTGATTTGAACTCAACAATCAGCCTGTGACAAACAAACACTGTTCTAGAAGCTGATTCTAAAGCGCCCTGCACACCCAGTCAGACAGTTTGATTTCGAGGGTCTGTAAAGTGCAGATTATACTAATCCTTAGTCTCTATCTGTTGAGAGACTAATTCCCCTCCGTCCATCAGCTTCAAACGGAAGTCACCAGCCTCCAAACACAAGTGAAGCCCCATGTTTATGGCTGTGAACCAAAGGGCAATCTATTCCCCATACTGCTTTTGACCAGGGCCCATAGGGCTATGTAGGGAATAGGGTGCCATTTGGGATACATCTCACATCCGTGCTTACAAAGTTGCTGCTCTTACCTCTTTGGAAACACATGTGCTTTAAAAATAAAAGCAGGGCTGGTGGATCCAAAAATGTCATGATTTCTATGCAGTAATCCGCTTGTCATCGACACTCCTGCGTAACATAACGGCGACCATTTAAGCTCTTTTGTGTGTGTGTGTGTCCATTTGTTGGGCTATAAATTGCATGGGTATTTAACGTGAGGTCGCAGGGTTGACAGCTGTTGACATGGATTGAGCATTATTCAACCGAATCATCATATTTTCTCCCCTGCATCAATGTATCCATGTTGCAGTATATTTAAGCTTTGCATGTGTTGATGATTGATATTTGCGTGTCTAGGACATTTTGATTTCCTGTTTTATCAGTCAACTGTGTGCGTGTGTGTGTGCGTGTGTGTGCGTGGACCATTTCTATCTTTCTTGAAAATGTGTATCAAAGCTTAGAGACAATCCTGTAAGAAAGCATTTTTGTCTTGTTTTATGTGCAGTACATGTGAGCGCAATGGAAATATGAATCCGTCCTATCTGACACATACAATTGGCCAATACAAGTTCCATTTCAACGTATGCCCAAGACATGTTAACTAAGCATAATGTATGGAATATGGGTTATACAACAATGGCCCAGTTGAGTCCAGCTGCCTCCTATACAAGGGGAGTAGGGTCACTGATGGGATGGAAAGAATGACGAGTTCTTTGAGTGCCTACTAAATATAGGCTGTGTACAAACCTGTCACTGACTGTCTAAACATTTACTCCACCACAGGAGGCTGGTGGCACCTTAAGTGGGGAGGACGGGCTTATGGTATAGGCTGGAGTGGAATAGTATCAAATATATTAAACACATGGTTTCCAGGTGTTTGATGCCATTCCATTTGCTCTTTCAGCCATTATGAGCTGTCCTCCCCTCAGCAGCCTCCTGTGTACTCCACCCTAACCCCAATCCACGTTTCCTTCTATTTGTCTGTCTGTTACAACTACTGTAAAGAGTCTATAATACCAAGCTAAGCCCTTTGAAATGTTGAAATAATGCCCCATGAGTACTGCAATCAAGATATCTCCCTCTGTCCTCAGTGGGGATGCTTCATGATCACACATGTATCAGAAGAACTGTTGTGTCCCACCAACGTCATACACACACACATTTTGGGTGAAGTATCCTGGCTTTCTGTTGTAGCTTATCCAATCAGAGTCTCATGTGAGCGTGCTGTCTCTCAAGCGTAGTAATGAGAAGAGCCGCTGTGCCACCGCCTCTACCAAACCCAGTATCCCAGATTATTGGGAAAACAAATAGCTTATTGGACATTTGTGACAGGCACACGAAAAAAGGAAGGAGGATGCATTATGACGAAAGAAAATCATGTAATACACACAGTGGACTTTTTCGTGTCCAATAAGTAATTTGTGTCTATTTCACAATAAGCTGTGATGGTGTGTTGGCTTTTACACTGTCAGAGGGGAGAGGGAGATCGAGTGAGACGTTTGAGTGATTACCCAGTTGCTGTCGACGTGGCCCTTCAATTAGAACAGAGCCCTCCTTGCAGAACATTATAGATGGACTTTATGGCAACACTTAACTAGTTGACGTCTTAATGGTAACACTGAACAATGGCTATCTACATAGTCTTTATGATAGGCTTGTCTTGTATGTTGTTTAGACTTGATCATTTTGTCATTGCCAATGGAATAGTCCCAAAAGTGCTAATCCTACCCATCTGGCACTCCACCCCAGACAGGCTCAGTCAAACAGTCCAATTACTGTTCTGAAATATAAGAAATATCATTGATCCTATTCCCAGTCTGATGCTATGGTTTGATTATTGCTCACACAAAATTAAATATCAATAAACTGTAATCTCATCTCTGAGAGAGGGAAAGAGAGAGGGAGAGAGAGAGAGAGAGAGAGAGAGCAGCTCATCACAGATTGAAGGCGAGCATCACCGATACAAATCCCACAGATTTGTGTGAACAAGCTCTTCAAATCTTTTGACGTGACAATCCTTCAGCGAACGGATGAGGGTCATTTCAGGGCACTTCGTGTGAAAATGATCTAATGGCTAACGACTCGAACAGATGATAATGGTGGATTGAAGCTGAATTCAAACTCAGATTTTGCCGTCCCTCAAATCGGGTAGGGAGAGTCATTTCAATTCAACGGGTTGGAGTGCCAAATTATGTATTTTATTGCCGACATGTTGCACATCAGTTGAAGCTTATTTTCGGTGGAGTTTGACCAGTTTTTCATTACCTGTTTTGATTCATATTGGATGGATGGTGAGTGGGTGAGTTATCTAATAAGTGCAGATATCTTTGGACAATGAAGACCACTCGCAAGTGCAGGGCACTGCTGTCCGTTAGTATGAATCTTTTAGCACTATTTTTCTCAATAACTGCTTTCATCACAACATACTGGTGCGTCGGCACGCAGCGCGTCCCCAAGCCGAAGTGCACTAAACTTCGCACGCACAACTGCATCGATTATGGAGTGAACGAGACGGACCCCAAAGTAGTGGTGTACAGTTGGGAAACGGGGGACGACCGGTTCCTATTCAGACAGTTCCACACCGGGATCTGGTTCTCCTGTGCAGAGAATATCCATGATGAAGGTGAGGTGATGAGGTTTTGTTGTTAATGACCGGTCTTGTTTTTTTGTTGTCCGGTCTTGTTGTCAATTAATTATAGTGAGGTCTCTGGAGTGTAAAGGCTAAAATTATATGGATATTTACAGGAAGGAGGTTTGCAGGTGTGTGTGTGTGTGTGTGTGTGTGTGTGTGTGTGTGTGTGTGTGTGTTCAAACTATTCAATCAATACCGGTTTCTAAGTAGGCATTCTTGCCATTCAAAAAGAACACTCTATACATTCAGAGATAGACAAGGGTCTATAAAGGATTGTTACACACACACACACACACACACACACACACACACACACACACACACACACACACAGAGAGTTATGTACAATTGCAGCTATTAAACTCTGCAGTCCTTGCTATAATTCCTTGGTTGTGTCATTATGAGAGCCATTCTCATGTGTCATCATCTTGTGTCACCATAGTAACTAAGCGTCAGTCTCCAGATGGGACATATACATACATATTATCTAAAACTGCAAGCTAAGGATATTTACAAAGTTATGAGTTTTTTAGGGTAATCACCCCCAGTTTATGTAGGCAGATGCCATTTGTCAAAAATGGCATCTTGAATAACGAGTTGTCTTCTCTGGCATGAAGTATTGGATAGCCTAAAGAGCAGTTCATCCCGGCATTAGAATCATTGGAACATAGGATGGGAGTTTCGAGTTACGGTACAGTGAACCCTTGGTAAGAAGTTTAGAGGACATGAGCTTAGTGCTTTTAGAAAGGGTCCCTACTGGCTCTGCTCGTACTTTACCTTAGCATTTCTCTTCTTACAGGTCTATAGGGTACTAATAATCTACCCTAGCATTTCTCTTCTTACAGGTCTATAGGGTACTAGTAATCTACCCTAGCAGTCTCTCTTCTTACAGGTCTATAGGGTACTAATAATCTACCCTAGCAGTCTCTCTTCTTACAGGTTTATAGGGTACTAATAATCTACCCTAGCATTTCTCTTCTTACAGGTCTATAGGGTACTAATAATCTACCCTAGCAGTCTCTCTTCTTACAGGTCTATAGGGTACTAATAATCTACCCTAGCAGTCTCTCTTCTTACAGGTTTATAGGGTACTAATAATCTACCCTAGCAGTCTCTCTTCTTACAGGTCTATAGGGTACTAGTAATCTACCTTAGCATTTCTCTTCTTACAGGTCTATAGGGTACTAATAATCTACCCTAGCAGTCTCTCTTCTTACAGGTCTATAGGGTACTAATAATCTACCCTAGCAGTCTCTATTCTTAAAGGTCTATAGGGTACTAATAATCTACCCTAGCAGTCTCTATTCTTACAGGTCTATAGGGTATTAATAGTCTACAGTAGCAGTCTCTATTCTTACAGGTCTATAGGGTACTAGTAATCTACCCTAGAAGTCTCTCTTCTTACAGGTCTATAGGGTACTAGTAATCTACCCTAGCAGTCTCTCTTCTTACAGGTTTATAGGGTACTAGTAATCTACCCTAGCAGTCTATCTCCATACAGGTCTATAGGGTACTAGTAATCTACCCTAGCAGTCTCTCTTCTTACAGGTCTATAGGGTACTAATAGTCTAAAGTAGCAGTCTCTCTCCCTACAGGTCTATAGGGTACTAATAGTCTACCCTAGCAGTCTTTCTCCCTACAGGTCTATAGGGTACTAATTGTCTACAGTAGCAGTCTCTCTCCATACAGGTATATAGGGTACTAATAGTCTACAGTAGCAGTCTCTCTCCCTACAGGTCTATAGGGTACTAATAGTCTACAGTAGCAGTCTCTCTCCCTACATGTCTATAGGGTACTAATAGTCTACAGTAGCAGTCTCTCTCCATACAGGTCTATAGGGTACTAATAGTCTACAGTAGCAGTCTCTCTCCATACAGGTCTATAGGGTACTAATAGTCTACAGTAGCAGTCTCTCTCCATACATGTCTATAGGGTACTAATAGTCTACAGTAGCAGTCTCTCTCCATACAGGTCTATAGGGTACTAATAGTCTACAGTAGCAGTCTCTCTCCATACAGGTCTATAGGGTACTAATAGTCTACAGTAGCAGTCTCTCTCCATACAGGTCTATAGGGTACTAATAGTCTACAGTTGCAGTCTCTCTCCATACATGTCTATAGGGTACTAATAGTCTACAGTAGCAGTCTCTCTCCATACAGGTCTATAGGGTACTAATAGTCTACAGTAGCAGTCTCTCTCCATACATGTCTATAGGGTATTAATTGTCTACAGTAGCAGTCTCTCTCCATACAGGTCTATAGGGTACTAATAGTCTACAGTAGCAGTCTCTCTCCCTACAGGTCTGTAGGGTACTAATAATCTACCCCAGCAGTCTCTCTTCTTACAGGTCTATAGGGTACTAATAATCTACCCTAGCAGTCTCTATTCTTAAAGGTCTATAGGGTAGTAATAATCTACCCTAGCAGTCTCTATTCTTACAGGTCTATAGGGTATTAATAGTCTACAGTAGCAGTCTCTATTCTTACAGGTCTATAGGGTACTAGTAATCTACCCCAGCAGTCTCTCTTCTTACAGGTCTATAGGGTACTAGTAATCTACCCTAGAAGTCTCTCTTCTTACAGGTCTATAGGGTACTAGTAATCTACCCTAGCAGTCTCTCTTCTTACAGGTCTATAGGGTACTAGTAATCTACCCTAGCAGTCTCTCTCCATACAGGTCTATAGGGTACTAGTAATCTACCCTAGCAGTCTCTCTTCTTACAGGTCTATAGGGTACTAATAGTCTACAGTAGCAGTCTCTCTTCTTACAGGTCTATAGGGTACTAGTAATCTACAGTAGCAGTCTCTCCCCCTACAGTTCTATAGGGTACTAATAGTCTACCCTAGCAGTCTTTCTCCCTACAGGTCTATAGGGTACTAATTGTCTACAGTAGCAGTCTCTCTCCATACAGGTATATAGGGTACTAATAGTCTACAGTAGCAGTCTCTCTCCCTACAGGTCTATAGGGTACTAATAGTCTACAGTAGAAGTCTCTCTCCCTACATGTCTATAGGGTACTAATAGTCTACAGTAGCAGTCTCTCTCCATACAGGTCTATAGGGTACTAATAGTCTACAGTAGCAGTCTCTCTCCATACAGGTCTATAGGGTACTAATAGTCTACAGTAGCAGTCTCTCTCCATACATGTCTATAGGGTACTAATAGTCTACAGTAGCAGTCTCTCTCCATACAGGTCTATAGGGTACTAATAGTCTACAGTAGCAGTCTCTCTCCATACAGGTCTATAGGGTACTAATAGTCTACAGTTGCAGTCTCTCTCCATACATGTCTATAGGGTACTAATAGTCTACAGTAGCAGTCTCTCTCCATACAGGTCTATAGGGTACTAATAGTCTACAGTAGCAGTCTCTCTCCATACATGTCTATAGGGTATTAATTGTCTACAGTAGCAGTCTCTCTCCATACAGGTCTATAGGGTACTAATAGTCTACAGTAGCAGTCTCTCTCCCTACAGGTCTGTAGGGTACCAATAATCTACCCTAGCAGTCTCTCTTCTTACAGGTCTATAGGGTACTAATAATCTACCCTAGCAGTCTCTATTCCTAAAGGTCTATAGGGTACTAATAATCTACCCCAGCAGTCTCTATTCTTACAGGTCTATAGGGTATTAATAGTCTACAGTAGCAGTCTCTATTCTTACAGGTCTATAGGGTACTAGTAATCTACCCCAGCAGTCTCTCTTCTTACAGGTCTATAGGGTACTAGTAATCTACCCTAGAAGTCTCTCTTCTTACAGGTCTATAGGGTACTAGTAATCTACCCTAGCAGTCTCTCTTCTTACAGGTCTATAGGGTACTAGTAATCTACCCTAGCAGTCTCTCTCCATACAGGTCTATAGGGTACTAGTAATCTACCCTAGCAGTCTCTCTTCTTACAGGTCTATAGGGTACTAATAGTCTACAGTAGCAGTCTCTCTTCTTACAGGTCTATAGGGTACTAGTAATCTACAGTAGCAGTCTCTCTCCCTACAGGTCTATAGGGTACTAATAGTCTACCCTAGCAGTCTTTCTCTCTACAGGTCTATAGGATACTAATTGTCTACGGTAGCAGTCTCTCTCCATACAGGTATGTAGGGTACTAATAGTCTACAGTAGCAGTCTCTCTCCCTACAGGTCTATAGGGTACTAATAGTCTACAGTAGCAGTCTCTCTCCCTACATGTCTATAGGGTACTAATAGTCTACAGTAGCAGTCTCTCTCCATACAGGTCTATAGGGTACTAATAGTCTACAGTAGCAGTCTCTCTCCATACAGGTCTATAGGGTACTAATAGTCTACAGTAGCAGTCTCTCTCCATACAGGTCTATAGGGTACTAATAGTCTACAGTTGCAGTCTCTCTCCATACATGTCTATAGGGTACTAATAGTCTACAGTAGCAGTCTCTCTCCATACAGGTCTATAGGGTACTAATAGTCTACAGTAGCAGTCTCTCTCCATACATGTCTATAGGGTACTAATAGTCTACAGTAGCAGTCTCTCTCCATACATGTCTATAGGGTATTAATTGTCTACAGTAGCAGTCTCTCTCCATACAGGTCTATAGGGTACTAATAGTCTACAGTAGCAGTCTCTCTCCCTACAG
The DNA here is from genome assembly GCF_057628025.1 of Oncorhynchus mykiss. Lineage (NCBI taxonomy): Eukaryota > Metazoa > Chordata > Actinopteri > Salmoniformes > Salmonidae > Oncorhynchus > Oncorhynchus mykiss. Next base: position 23,378,221 of record NC_143034.1, on the reverse strand, counting down.
GTCTGTAGGGTACTAATAGTCTACAGTAGCAGTCTCTCTCCATACAGGTCTATAGGGTACTGTGAATGTCTGTAACAAGAAGTAAAATCGTCACACAGCTTTACTCCTGAGTCTAAACAAATGCACAAGGTGGAAGTGCAACAGCTGGATCCGATGACGTGCCCGCGTAAGCGTGGTTACCATGTTAATGACAACACCATTAAGTCGAAGGTGTCTCTGGAGATTATATAGCTAGATTAGTTACACTGAGTCTGACTCAATCAAGAGCATTTTGCAACATTCCCACCTTTAAAAGAGGGGAAATGGCAGCTTTCCCATCTCTAAACATCGGTCTTGACTTCCAGGTTCTCCAACAGTGGTGACATCAGGATCAGAGCCTCTGGTTGGAGACAGTAGACCTGGTCTGGTGATGGAATATTAAAGAGACATTAAGAACAGAAATAAAGTGTCACATTTTATTCGAGAATAAATACTGGGAACGTGTTGTCTCGTCAGGCCTGGGTCTGGGACTGTACAAAAACACAGGCGTGCACACACACACACACGCACGCGCACGCACGCACGCACGCACGCACACACACACACACACACACACACACACACACACAAAACACACACACACACACACACACACACACACAGTTGAGTTGACTAATAAGGATTACATAACGGCCCTTGATGAGTTTTTCCTCTAAACAGCTGTCACCATCTTCCTGATACCTGATTAAGCTTTAGATTTACGACAAATCCAGCAGCTGCAGCGGGCTGCTACAAGCGACAGCGGACGGAAAGAATAAATCACCCCTGGAAGAGGGGAGGAAAGGAGGGAGGAAAAAGTGCATCATGTTATCACGTCTTGATCAAGGGACATAAGGTCTTAGGGGGTCCCTGAAGGTCCCAGTAATGTCCAGGAAGAAGAAGTGCTAGAAGGATGTCATTTGGGAAGGATTGAACTGGAATCTCTGTGGGGATGGTCAAGTCGTTGACCTCTGTGACCTCCGGCTGTTGGTACTTGACCACGCTGTGCCTTTTCTCATGCAAAGGACGCAATGGTTGAACTTTCAACCACCCACATGTCCCCTAGAATAGCTTCTACCGATGCATTAGACTAGATAGGTAATCAATCAAATGTATTTATAAAGCCCTTTTTACATCAGCTGATGTCACATAGTGCTGTACAGAAACCCAGCCTAAAACCCCCAACAGCAAGCAATGCAGATGTAGAAGCACGGTGGCGAGGAAAAGCTCCCTAGAAAGGCAGGAACCTAGGAAGAAACCTAGAGAGGAACCAGGCTATGAGGGGTGGCCAGTCCTCTTCTGGCTGTGCCCGGGTGGAGATTATAACAGAACATGGCCAAGATGTTCAAATGTTCATAAATGACCAGCAGGGTCAAATAATAATAATCACAGTGGTTGTGGAGGGGGCAAAAGGTCAGCAACACCTCAGGAGTAAATTTCATTGTGACTCTCTCATGATCTTTTGCTTGTTTCTGACCTCTTGATTTGCAGTTTTGGCTCTTGGCTTTGCTCATGCTAAGCACACAATGGCATTTCTTCTTTTGAACAGCCCACAGGGCACTGATGTCATTTCAAAGTCTAGTTTTGATTGACATTTGGTTGAGTTGTCAGCTATTGTGAATTCCCTGTGAGATTAACAAAACATTTCACCATGACATTGGATTTAGGGTCAAAGTTGAAATTCCCTTACATTGATGACTTTCTGCAAATCCAATCAGTTTTCCACATAGATGTTTTGTTGTTGAAATGACTTCATCGCATTTATATTTTGTTGTTGAAATTGCGTGGGAACAACACTGATTCAGCTAGTTCTTGTCCAGTGGGTACAATCAAGTAGACTAAATCATCTGAATGACTTGTGTGTGCCTTGAAGCTGCTATTTAATCTCTACTGTATGCCAAGCTCGCAGTGTGTCTCTTCTTGAACTGTTGAACCTCACCTAAAATAGATTATACGTTACTATCAAGTAGGCTAATAGATACTCTGAATGACTTGTGGCTAGAATCCAGCGAACTTTAATTCTATTTGACTTATTTCACTTATGGGCTTTTCCCTTTTTCTATGCCAAGCACGCAATGTTTCTCTTCTTGAACTTTTGAACTTCCCCAAATTACGAAAATAAAGTCGTATAGACAGGATACTCTGAGTGAATTGTGGCCCTGAAGAACCCATGCAAGGTATTACAGCTTGATGTGAAACTCCATTTTCTCCATTCGTTCCAGGTGAGAAATGCAGGAGCTTTATCGATCTGGCTCCGGCTTCGGAGAGAGGTGAGTGATCACTGCATACGTCAGGAGGTAAACACATCTGCTATAGAGCTGTACATCACCCGTACCAGGAAGATTACTTGTAGAGGGAGAGCAGGGGCAGACTGGGACCAGAACTTGGCCCTGGCATTTCTAACACACCGGCCCATTTTCAGGCCCCCATTATTAGATAATAATCATTTTGTGAAAAGAAAAAAAAACAGACCCACTTGACCCACTAGGCAAAAAATGGACCAGCCCATCTGGCATTTGGCAAAAATGCCAGATGGCCAATCCACCCCTGGGGACGAGGATATTTTTATGACTATAGCTAGCAACAATATAATAAACACATTTTCAATTACATGCCTATAGTAGAAAAGAAGAGAATATCTACTTTATTTGTCAACTCCTAGTATTTGAGCAAATTACACTCCTTGGAGCTAATTACAGTCACTGGAGTATCTGACATAGGCTTCTGAAAAGGATACCAGTGCAGCAAGTGCTGATGGTAAGCTTTCTTGACTTGGACATTCACCTTTGCCAACACATGGCTAGCCTTTGTTTAACCAGCTAAACAGCTCTTAGTTTTTCATTATTTTGACTATCTACCAAATCTATTCATATTTTTTTTTTTTACTTCTCCTTGCCATTATCATTCCCCTAATGATAAGAGACAAGACAGCACATGTTTTGCTAACGTATGATGGGGGTCCCTGGGTCGCCGGTTTGCCTGGGAGGGGGTCCCTGGACAAAAAAAAGATTGAAGACCCCTGGTCTACAGGGTTGCATAAAGTATAAAAGGATGTTGAGCTGTACTCTTGCAGTATGAAGGGGTCTGCATCCTGTCTCAACTGCCATCTTGCACTCAAATGTCATCTTTAGCTGTTCAAATGTTATAACTGTCATGACACCACCATACAGGGGATGTTTGCAGGGTACAGTGGCTGTCATGACACCACCATACAGGGGATGTTTGCAGGGTGCAGTGGCTGTCATGACACCACCATAGAGGGGATGTTTGCAGGGTGCAGTGGCTGTCATGACACCACCATAGAGGGGATGTTTGCAGGGTGCAGTGGCTGTCATGACACCACCATAGAGGGGATGTTTGCAGGGTGCAGTGGCTGTCATGGCACCACCATAGAGGAGATGTTTGCAGGAAGCAGTAGCTGTCATGACACCACCATACAGGAGATGTTTTTTTAGGATGCAGTGGCTGTCATGACACCACCATAGAGGAGATGTTTGCAGGGTACAGTGGCTGTCATGACACCACCATAGAGAAGATGTTTGCAGGGTACAGTGGCTGTCATGACACCACCATATAGGGGATGTTTGCAGGGTGCAGTGGCTGTCATGACACCACCATATAGGGGATGTTTGCAGGGTGCAGTGGCTGTCATGACACCACCATACAGGGGATGTTTGCAGGGTGCAGTGGCTGTCATGACACCACCATACAGGAGATGTTTGCAGGGTACAGTGGCTGTCATGACACCACCATAGAGGAGATGTTTGCAGGGTGCAGTGGCTGTCATGACACCACCATAGAGGAGATGTTTGCAGGATGCAGTAGCTGTCATGACACCACCATACAGGAGATGTTTGCAGGATGCAGTGGCTGTCATGACACCACCATAGAGGAGATGTTTGCAGGGTACAGTGGCTGTCATGACACCACCATAGAGAAGATGTTTGCAGGGTACAGTGGCTGTCATGACACCACCATAGAGGAGATGTTTGCAGGGTGCAGTGGCTGTCATGACACCACCATATAGGGGATGTTTGCAGGGTGCAGTGGCTGTCATGACACCACCATAGAGGGGATGTTTGCAGGGTGCAGTGGCTGTCATGACACCACCATAGAGGAGTTGTTTGCAGGGTACAGTGGCTGTCATGACACCACCATAGAGGAGATGTTTGCAGGGTACAGTGGCTGTCATGACACCACCATAGAGGAGATGTTTGCAGGGTACAGTGGCTGTCATGACACCACCATAGAGGAGATGTTTGCAGGGTACAGTGGCTGTCATGACGCCACCATAGAGGGGATGTTTGCAGGGTACAGTGGCTGCCATGACGCCACCATAGAGGGGATGTTTGCAGGGTACAGTGGCTGTCATGACACCCCCGTAGAGGGGATGTTTGCAGGGTACAGTGGCTGTCATGACACCACCATAGAGGGGATGTTTGCAGGGTACAGTGGCTGTCATGACGCCACCATAGAGGGGATGTTTGCAGGGTGCAGTGGCTGCATCAAGTTTGAACTGCCTTCTGATATTTAGTTACTTTGCTTGCCTTTGTTGCTCCAATTGAGGAAATTATATTATGACTCAATATTTTTTTCCCTTCGTGTAAATTAAATATGAACGTACCACATAAAATTTGATGAACTTTAATTATGTCTGATTTTGGATATGATACAGTGCAGATTTTTTAAAAACAATATGAAGTATTTAGCTGCTACCAATGTTGCAGATTGATGTAATGCATGGAGCAATAGGATTGGTGTAACTTTCTTTGTTCATATATTATAAATGAAGGAAGGCAGAATAGGTTTAATTGAGCTTCGAAATGAAAAATCCACCCACGTGCTTCTACTGATTGTTGTTAATGAAAATTCTTGAGAAAGTTCTCCTGTGAGACTACAGTAAATGCTTTTATATCGGATTGTCTATCTATAGGCTTTGGTCTAGTTCTTACAACTTGTTCTGTATCTCTGGTATACCTTTTCCATATTCATTAAACCTGAACTTTGAGATCACAATAGCTGATTGATTTGTTGACTATATCAGCCTTGATGTACTGGAGGTATTATAAACTCCCTATTCCAGACGTACTGTGGCTTATGTTCTCAAACAACCTTGGCATCATCCCCTGTGTTGTCAGGGACACAGGATGTGGGGTTGCTATGGTCACACCCCACTCTGTCAAAGGAGAAGGTTATGATAACAGCTGTGAAATGATCCATGCGCAAATAATGCAGAATGACAACCAATCAAAACAAGATAGAAGCTCTCATACTTCCGCGAGTCATAATGTGTCTCCCCTAGAAAGTGTCTGCTAAACAACTCAATTGAAACAAAACAGAAAAACTACATGGATTGTACTGTAGTTCATATAGCCTGCTTTATTTACTACCGTAGCAATAAGTACAACACTTACTACACTCTACTCACAAGAATAGTTAGACAGAAGGCTGTACAGGGTTAATACTGTCTCCAAAGTTAAGTACCACCAAACCTTGTTCTAAAATTCCATTACGATACAAGACACTGTCTCAGTCTTGGGACATTCCTCCCTCAACCCCATCCCCGCCACCGCCCCTGACCCTCCGTCCTATCCCATTGACAGCGTCTCGGGGGAAATACTGGCACCAGCCAATGTTCACTTCCTGCAATGAAGTGTCAAGAAGGATTAATAGCAGACTGGCGAGGTAGGAAGAGATGTCTGACTCCAACCTCCCATAACGAGACAGTGTGAGAGTTTGACGACGCTCTGGAAGGTGTGAGAAGATTCCTGATACTTTTTGCGTCGGAGACAAATGACATGAATTGGTTTTGAGTGGCCTGTCGGTCCTGAGATATGTTATCAACAGGTCTGTTGTCAATATGGATGTCAGAAATTATGTAAGAGATGTTAGATAGGCAGAGACCAAAAACGCAAAAAATACAAATGTGTACCTGAGTATAGGTTAAGTTAGGACACCATCATCAAACAACATGACTGACTTTTATGGGAATAAAACGTTTAGTATCCATGACAGGCCTTCAAATAGGCACCTGCCAAATGCAGTCCTATGATTTATGAACGAACAGATGGGTGAAGCATACACGATCAAAGAAATCAACCCTTTTCTCCACAACCATCACACATCCTTATGAAAATATGATCAGTGATTCAAATTCGACATCATCTCACTGATTTGCAATACCCTAACAACTGTTAATGCATTTTCTTTGTCTGTTGCAGGTGTCCTATGGCTGTCGGTGGTCTCTGAGATGCTGTACATAGTCCTGTTGATAGTGGGTTTCAGCCTGATGTGTCTAGAACTGGTTCACTCCAGCACCAGCAACATGATAGATGGACTGAAAGTGAACGCCTTCGCTGCAATCTTCACCGTCCTCTCAGGTACAGAGGGACTGTTGAAAACCACCTCTACAAGACGGCACAAACAGATCTAGGATCCAGGCTATTGTTTCATGTGTAAGGGCCGGGAGTTCTCCCAGGCTTCATGACCTGACCAGGAAAAACTCCATGGCGACCATAGAGCCCAGATTTCTTTCTGTTCATGACACATTTAGATTTTTGTTGAATTGCATAGATTACGTCATATGACCAGGGGAAAAAACGCTGTTGAGTCTGGTCTGGGGAAAACTCCCGGCCCTAGTATACAGTACTATGCAACTGTTGCCACTAGTAGACATTGAACAAGTCTAACACAGTGGTGAACATAATGAAAAGCGAATTTAGCAAGGAGAGAAGCTGGTTTTGTAGGTCTTGACTAGGAGATAACCTGCAGCCTCTCCCACTGTAGAAGCATCAGCTATCAGAGAGGGTTTTTGAAAAGTCATCTTAGCGGTCACTAAGTCCTAGTGTGTGTGTGTGTGTGTGTGTGTGTGTGTGTGTGTGTGTGTGTGTGTGTGTGTGTGTGTGTGTGTGTGTGTGTGTGTGTGTGTGTGTGTGTGTGTGTGTGTGTGTGTGTGCCTACATGTGCACTAAACATCTAACTGTATACCGGTATCTGTGTATTGCAGGGCTCCTGGGTATGGTGGCCCACATGATGTACACACAGGTGTTCCAGGTGACAGTCACCCTGGGCCCTGCAGACTGGAGGCCCTATAACTGGGACTACGGATGGTCCTTCTGGTAGGGAACACACACACACAGACACACACAATCCCACGTCTCCCTTTGTAGCGTCACACTTCTCTAATGAAAACCCCAAAGCTCTCATGTTACCGGGCGGATTAGGCTTTGGTGTCCCAAAGCCCCAATATATATATATGGTCGATGCGATTGGGAAATTGCATAAGGGGATCAAGGGTGAAGTGTAGCCCACAAAGACATATGTACACTGTATGTTCAGACTTTTAATCTTCCAGGCTGAACATCTTAACCCTTGTGACATAGCTCTGGATTATAACATGTGCAGTGAGTGAATATGGGAGCTACAGTGTATAGACTAATGTACAGTAGTGGCCTATTACATTGGGATCTACCCAGATTGACATTCCTACCCTGTTGGGATTGACGGATTGACAATAATCCTGCAAAGCCACGACCCTTCCATTTTTACACGGGAATAATAATATTTACAAAAAGTATGCCAGAAATCCCCAAACTCAAAGTGATTATATGTTTTTTGCAGTGTTATGCAGTGTTTCATAAAAACATCCTATTTCCTAGTGTAGTATTTGTCTGAATTACTTGAGCTGTTGTCAAGTGATTGATAACTTCGGTATTTAACGTTTCTTAGCTTTTAAAGCCATTTGTTTCAAGCCATTTGTTTGTTTTAAACCACATGTTTGTTTTAAAGCCATTTGTCATTTGTTTTTAATTCAAAGAGCAGCCCTATGAACTGACCATGAACAGCGACAGGCCTAAATATGCAGATTGCACCTTCAATTGACTCCTCCTTGCCTTTTCCTCTCGCTGTCCCCATAATTTTCCTCTCGCTGTCCCCATCATTTTCTTCTCTCTGTCCCCATCATTTTCCTCTCACTGTCCCCATCATTTTCCTCTCTCTGTCCCCATCATTTTCCTCTCTCTGTCCCCATCATTTTCCTCTCTCTGTCCCCATCCCTTTCCTCTCACTGTCCCCATTATTTTCCTCTCTCTGTCCCCATCATTTTCCTCTCGCTGTCCCCATCATTTTCCTCTCCTCTATCTGTTGTGCCTATTTCCTCACTTCTCTCTCTTCCATCTTTTCCATTTCCTGTTTTCCAGCATGGCCTGGGCATCCTTCACCTGCTGCATGGGTGCATCAGTCACCACCCTCAACTCCTACACCAAGACTGTCATCGAGTTCCGACACAAACGCAAGACCTTCGTGCAGAGCATCCGAAAGGAGCAGGCAAGGGAGGCGTTGGGATACTACCGCGATCACTCCCTGCGCTCCATATCCCAAACCGTGGAGGTGTACACACAGACGCCGTATAGCAGTGGTATTAGGACGCACGTACCGGCCGCGTCGTTAGACCCGAGTGACGTATCAGAGACTCTGGGGGAAGACCAGTGCTGAAGAGAGGGATCCCAGCGGGGCAAAACTGGTTACAACTGGTTCACATGATGTCGCAGTTATGTCATTTTTAACCATTTTCTGGTTGTGCTGATGTTATTTCATCGTCATTTCAACTCGGATGTGTCGAAAGTAACTGTATGAAGTCAGTGCTATCCAATTGTGATCCGTCACCTGTGTTGGGTCTTCTGGGGATTCTGTAGCAACTGAATCCGTTCTGATTGAATTCATCGCTGCCTTAATTGAGCCAGGATATTCACTCCCTTGTTCCCAGTTTGGGCGTTGATAGTCATGGAAAGACAGCCGTGTACACACTGATCATACAACTATATGATCTGACACACAAGGAAAGCAGCAACCAATATCAATAGCGTTTCACCCTGTTTCAGTTAAAAGCTGAGGAACGGAGCTGGAGAAATGTAATCACTCTCAAATTCAGAGACAGAACTATGGATGCAAGGACTGAATACCCATGATATCGACATTATAGTTTTAACCATGTTTTGAGGTGTTTGTTTACATTTACTTTGTTCACAAACATTGGAGTAAAACAAGCTTCTATTTTGGTCAGACAATTGAACTAAGCTGATGAGGCATTAATGTCATATTCTTCAAGAATTCATGGGTACATATCATTCATTTGTAGGTTCAAAAAGGGATGCCCCTTTGAACAAGATATGTATTAGAACGCCCTCTGATTTCCCTGAGACATCATAGGACTGTTTATGTGATGTTTTTGCATGCTATTAGCCTTACTAAATATGGAATTAGGAAGGAGGTGACAAACTGCATTTAACTCGTATTTTACCGTGCCTATAACGCATAACTATATGAATGTAAATAAATGTCATAAAGTAGAATGGTTTTGATCTGTGAAATCACTGTAAGATGTGTATTATTTTCCTTTTGAAGTTACATATTGTTTGTTGCCTCAGTGGTCTGTTTACTGCACATCACTCAGTATCGGATAAGACAAAAACTGACCACTGGACACCAATGTTACTTGAGTATCATTATGACCAATGACTGTGTATTCTATTTAAAGTACTTTGTGCTTATAGGGATTAAGGATTCTGCAATGAATTACTCAATAAACAAATGTCTTCCATAGCAAACTTCAAGAGTGTTTCATTTTGTACAGAAAATATTTGCTGTAGTTTCTTTCATTATGTTCTATATCCGTTTTTACTTTGCTCTGAGAACAATAAGTGACTTGGATGTATTCTCAAAGTATATATTTGATATCTACTCAAGTACCTATTCATTGATGAACATCCAGACCAGGTTCAATCCCTACCACTAGAGGACAGTGCTGTTCATGGAAAAAAAACAACATACAGTACCATACAATTTTATAGTATTTACAATTTAGTACGGATCAGAATATTCCTACATTTATACAACATTCATTGACAGTATTTTACAGGCTAAACACATATCATGTATACATACAGTACACAAATATATTAAATATTATTAATATTCAAATATTTTTTTGTACAAAAACAATGTGTTCTTTTATCAAAAGGGAATACATATATCAGATGTATCTTTTCACAACCCTTTGGCTACACTCTTTTATGGTCCAATAGAAACAGTCTACATAGAGGTGGTCCTGCCCTCTCTTGATGCCAGACAGAATCTTATGATATTTCCTCTGATATTTCTCTGCTTTCTACAGCTGGTCACATTTCAATTGTGCCCGCCATCTTTTCCCCCCCAAGCGGTTCAGTTCTCGGTTATGCTCAGAATCTGTCACCGTACTCCTCCTCTACCTGTTGCCGGGCTAGCATGGCCTGTATCAGAGCACTACCAGTGCCTGACGCATCTGGGTGCTGTGAAGAAGCAGGCGCCCGGTAAAACTCGCTCTCCTCCTCCTCTGCTCTCTGCCTGGCCTGCATGACCTGCATCATCGCACTGGATGTTGATGACACTGGGTGTTCTGAATGAACTGGCGCCCGGTAAAACTGGTCCTCTTCCTGCTCTGACTCCGCCCTCTGCCTGGCTTGCATCACCTGTATCATCGCACTGGGTAACGCGTTTACTGGGTTCTGTGACTGAACTGGCGCCCGGTAAAACTCGTCCTCATTCTGTGACTCCGCCCTTTGCCTGGCTTGCATGGCCTGTATCAGTGCACTGGAGGGCGCAGGTGTTTGGTCTGCAGGAAATGGCACCCCGCGATAACTGGCTACATCCTGGTCCTCTGCGTATTGCCTGGCTAGCATGGCCTGTAACATAGCACTCGATGTCGTGGAGACTGAGTGGCCGGAAGGCATAGGCACACCGAAAGAGCTGCTGCTGTCACCATTCTCTTGCTCCAACCGCTGTCGGGCAATCAGAGCCTGGAGCATGCCAGTGGAGGATTCATTTTCCTGTCTTTTCCTGACCTGATTGAGAGAAAGGGTCATAGTTCGAGTATGACAAGTATGACATTTGAAATAACATTGGAGTTTAGGTATTTATTGTAAGTTAGATAGTCTCAAGGTTAAGTTAGATAGTCTCAAGGTTAAGTTTAGATAGTCTCAAGGTTAAGTTAGATAGTCTCAAGGTTAAGTTTAGATAGTCTCAAGGTTAAGTTAGATAGTCTCAAGGTTAAGTTAGATAGTCTCAAGGTTAAGTTAGATAGTCTCTAGGGTAAGTTCGATAGTCTCAAGGTCATTTCTCTTTGATCCTCTCACCTGTTTTTTATTTTTCTGTTTGTTCTGCTTGGATTTCTGAAGGGTCTGTAGCTTCTCCAACAAGAACGCCTTGTCCTTCCCTTCCTAATAAAGGGAGTGAGAGAGAGAGAGAGAGAGAGAGAGCGAGAGCGAGAGCGAGAGAGAGACAACCAGAGAGGGAGTGAAAGAGAGAGCGAGAAAGTTCTAGACAGTCAATACAATTCATAAAAACAACAAATGAACAACATCAACACTGCACATTCAAATGAAATCAGCTAAATATATTATTCCAACACTTCAACAACATCATAACGTAGACACAACCACTTCGGACACAACAGCTCTGATGGACGAGACACGTCAGACCAGACAGCTCACCAGAACTCACATTAACAATCTGCTGTCTCAGTAGAGTGATAAGCAGCTGGCGTCCCTGAGTGATCTGCCTGAAGATGTAAATGAAGACACTGTGGAAAGGAGGTCAGTCAGTGAGTTTGTATTACAGTATGTGAAAGGGCAAAGTAGGCACTTAATGTCATAAAGTGCCACTAGATTGTATTTGAAGACTTGATCCGGTAGACAACGCTATAAAAGCTGAATGCGTTGCTTGATAGGACTTTGGTATACTGCTTCAAGGCAGGTAGCCTAGCGGTGAAGAGCATTGGGCCAGTAACCGAAAGGTCGCTGGTTTGAATCACTAAGCTGACTAGGTGAAAAATCGGCCGATGTGCCCTTGAGCAAGGCACTTCCCCCTAAGTGCTCCTGTAAGTCTATGGATAAGAGTGACTAGCAAAATGTACAAGTCAATCTTTTGACAAACAGCTCAAACGATCAATCATTTCTAGGAATCATGATCAAGTTAAGTTTATGACTTATATGCCTTATATCACGTTTTCAAGACAACTGTCACTTTACCGTAAGACTGTGCTTTAAAACTACTTGTTACCTTCCTAAACACAACTTTTACCCAACATAACCACCTCAACATGAACAAAGATGAACTCACAGGATGATGAGGGAGATCAGGAAGTAGAATATCTCACTCCTGATGACGTGCTGGTAGATCCAGACAGTCCACTGAAACGCATCCACCCTGTTCAAATCGTCCATCCAGATCTGTATTGCACTGAAGGTGGTGTTGAGGCCCCTGAAGGGCCCACACTTGTCTGAGGGGGGCAGACTGTGGGAGGGATCAGGGGAGACATGGCAGTTTGAAATGCTTAGGTCAGAGAAAAGGAGCCAAAGTCAACCAACTTTCAATCATCCAACTTTCAGCACATTTTCAACTTTCTTACTAGAAGGTTTGAGTATAGCGTCATGCTTTTGAATAGCTGCTAATCAAACAGCATGATTACACGGACTATATCAGCCCCTAAAATTAAACCAAATCTGAATCAAGTTTAGCTCTTGGTTATCAATTAATGACAGACTCCAGTTCTTCTGAACGAGCCATATTTATCCAGAACTAGATGGAATCTGAACCACTCCATATAGCTACAATCTATGACAGCCTTAACATAACATAAGTCCCTAGATTAGCCTTGCCCTGACCGCTTATACACCTACGTCCACACGGTGTAGGCCACCATGGACAGAGCCCCCACGAAGGAAGGGAAGAAGAGGATAGCGATGAAGATGGTTTGCATCTGAGCCGCCCTGCCGGCTCGCCTGGGGGGCTGGCAGTTCTGGGTCAGGCTGACCTGGAGGACACAAAGTATAGACCGGGCATTACAGAGCTGGAGAGGGAGATAGAGAGAGGAGGAGCCTGGTCACGGTGTCTTGGCAATGGCACGATTTGATGAACAGGTGAACAAACAATGACCTTTGACAATAAGGGAGAACTGAGAGTAACATTTAACCTGCACATTATCCAGAAATAAAGTCATTATTGATTTGTCAGGGAGGTATTTATTTGTATTTTATTTCACCTTTATTTAACTAGGCAAGTCAGTTAAGAACAAATTGTTATTTACAATGACAACCTACCAAAAGGCAAAAGGCCTCCTGCGGGGACAAGGGGCTGGGATTAAACATTTAAAATATATATAAATATAGGACAAAACACACATCACAACAAGAGAGACAACACAACACTACATAAAGAGAGACCTAAGACAACAAAGCAAGGCAGCAACACATGTCAACACAACATGGTAGCAGTACAAAACATGGTACGAACATTATTGGGCACAGAACAACAGCACAAAGGGCAAGAAGGTAGAGACAACATTACATCACGCAAAGCAACCACAACTGTCAGTAAGAGTGTCCATGATCGAGTCTTTGAATGAAGAGATGGAGATAAAACGATCCAGTCGGAGTGTTTGTTGCAGCTTGTTCCAGTCGCTGGCTGCAGCGAACTGAAAAGCGACCCAGGGATGTGTGTGCTTTGGGGACCTTTAACTGGTATCATGTTATTGTATTTGATCAACTAAATCCTTTATTGCAGACACCTTCCACGTAGTTTTGTTGATGAACATGTAATGATTTCCCTGTATGTACCACAGGGAAAACATCTCTCTTTTCATTTCCAGGACACTCATATATGTTTCATCATTGTATTGGAAAATCCTAGTGACCATCGCTACCATCTATAAATAGAGCTAATTCTATGCCATTCAACCTTGTCATGAAACATTCAGCATCCTCTTCAGAAGAGAGTAACACGAGCCTGGCCCATTCTGCTATGGCATGGTATCTAGGGCAGAGAATCAACACCAAGGTTCAGCTTACTGTCACCTGAGTCAGCCATGGTCCTGTGTGGCACAGTTGGATGGAGTGCTGCGCTAGCAATTCCTGCAGGGGTCACATGGCCATACTAAAAATGTACTGAACAGGTTACCTTCTTTAGGTAGAAGAACCGTACTGAACAGGTTACCTTCTTTAGGTAGAAGAACCGTACTGAACAGGTTACCTTCTTTAGGTAGAAGAACCATACTGAACAGGTTACCTTCTTTAGGTAGAATAACCACACTGAACAGGTTACCTTCTTTAGGTAGAAGAACCGTACTGAACAGGTTACCTTCTTTAGGTAGAAGAACCGTACTGAACAGGTTACCTTCTTTAGGTAGAAGAACCATACTGAACAGGTTACCTTCTTTAGGTAGAAGAACCATACTGAACAGGTTACCTTCTTTAGGTAGAAGAACCATACTGAACAGGTTACCTTCTTTAGGTAGAAGAACCGTACTGAACAGGTTACCTTCTTTAGGTAGAATGATTCCAAGAACACAGGATGAGATGTTACTATCCTTTGTGCAAGCACTTCCAAGAGTTAATGAACAGTGAGCCTGGTGAAATTTGGGGAGCGCATCATCAGTAGTGTACCTTTGGTTCCTAGGGTGTTTCGGCCTTTCACACTATACACCCTCCCCAAAGGCGGCCAGCGATAGGGTGATCAATCCTACGCTTGCGTCCCATTCCCAATTAGTCATAGGAGTTGCCTTGTTGATGATAGCCAACATCCCATGGGACTATGCATGGCAGGGGCATCCTCCTCCCTGAGTCAAGCATTGTTGACCGCATACCTCCTGGCCCTCTCACTTCGGGGCCCAGCTGGGGTCTTTCCTCTTCATCCAGAGCCACTGACTGCTGCCTTCTGCCGCCTCCGATACAGCTTTGATTGCCGAACGCTGGCTCTGGCCCTTAATTCCAAGGTCTCTAAGCAGTCTGGTTGTAGATGTTGCCACAAAACCTCTGCAGCCCACCTCCACTGGTCGGACTTCTGTGTTCCAGCCATGATGCCGTGCTTCGGCAGCTAGATCGGCATAGCGCAGATGCTTTCGCTCATAAGCCTCATCTACTGAGTCCTCCCAGGGTACTGTGAGCTCAATGATGAAGACCTTCTTGAGTGAACGGGACCAGAGCACCATGTCAGGTCTTAGGGTGGTGGTCGCGATCTCCGGAGGAAACACAAGTTGCCGGCCAATGTCAGCTAGCATTTTCCAGTCGCGGGCCAAGCGCAGCTGGTCTCGCTCTAATGGTGTCGAGCCGCGCTTCGGTGGTTTAGCCCCTTCGCGGACAAAGTTTGTCCGTAAGGGGTGTGATGCTGCTGGGGGTGGTAGGGAGTTGGTGGCAGCTCGCTTGTCCTCCAGGGCGGACGCAAGGTTTTTAAGGACTTGGTTGTGACGCCAAGTGTAGCGTCCTTGAGTGAGGCTTGTTTTACACCCTGTGAGAATGTGCCTGAGGTTGGCTGGCATGGAACAGAGGGCACAGTCCGGATCTTCACCATACCATTGGTGAAGATTAACTGGTGTTGGAAGGACGTCATATGTTGCTCTGATGGAGAAGCTCAACCGCCTCGCTTCCATGGCCCACAGATCCTTCCAGCTTATCTTCCTCTTCTCCACACTGTCCCATCGAGTCCACTGTCCCTGTTTGGAAAGAGAGACTGCCTTGGCCCACCTTGCAGCCTCCTCCTGATGGCGTACTTCCTGCACTACCATCTTCCGCCGCTCTGGTGCAGTGGCCTTACTCCAAGCAGCACGGCTAGTTAGCCCAAGGCCTCCTCTCCCTTGCTGAACATGACCCACAATGTCAGCATGTCTGAGGGCTGCTGTTGCCTCCTGGACTGCTTTTCCTGGCCTCCATTTGCGCCCAGTTGCCAAGGTCGGCGCGTTGTTGCTCACCACTGGGTCTCGAGATTCATTCAGTGTCATCTGGAGCCTGGTTTTTGAACACTTGAATTCCTCTGTTAGACTGGTGAGGGGCAGCTTGAGGACACCATCTCCATAGAGGCCTATGGTGGTAAGGCATCGTGGAACTCCGAGCCACTTCTTTAAGTAGCCTGTGACTCCTCTTTCCATCTTCTCCACTGTTGAGATTGGAACCTCATACACTGCTAAGGGCCACAACACCCGGGGTAGGAGACCAAACTGTAGACACCAGGCCTTTAACTTTCCAGGTAGCTGGGTGTTGTCGATGGACTGTAGGCTACTACTGATGTCTTTGCGCAGCTGTTGCACCTGGTCTTTGTCCTTCAGGCTTGCATCATACCACCTTCCAAGGCTTTTTACCGGCTGCTCAGACACTGTTGGGATTTGGTCATCTCCGATGAAGAATTTCAGGTCAGAGAGTACTCCCTTCACAATCGAGATGCTGCGTGACTTGGATGGTTTAATCTTCATACGGGCCCAGCTGATGTTCTCCTCGAGTTTTCGGAGCAGTCTCCTGGTGCATGGGACAGTGGTGGTCAATGTTGTAATGTCGTCCATGTAGGCTCTGAGTGGAGGGAGGCGGAAACCAGAGTCGACCCGCTGTCCACCAGCAACCCATTTTGAGGATCTGATGATAACCTCCATTGCCATTATGAATGCCAACGGAGAAATGGTACATCCCGCCATTATACCTACATTCAGGCACTGCCATGAGGTGGTGAACTCTGAGGTGGTAAAGCAGAACTGCAGATCCTGGAAGTACGACTTCACCAGGGTTGTGATGGTGTCCGGTATGTGGAAAAATCTGAAGGCAGACCACAGGAGTTCATGGGGCACAGAGCCAAATGCATTGGCGAGGTCAAGAAAGACTACATGGAGGTCCCTTTTTTCCACCTTGGCCATTTGGATCTGGTGCCAGATCATGCTGGAATGTTCCAAGCAGCCAGAGAACCCTGATATTCCTGCCTTCTGTACAGATGTATCGACGTACGCATTCCTTTGCAGGTACTCGGCCATCCTCTGGGCAATGACCCTAAAGAAGATTTTACCCTCGACATTCAGTAAGGAGATTGGGCGGAATTGGCTGATGTTCACTGCATCCTTCTCCTTAGGGATCAGGACCCCGCCTGCCCTACGCCACACTTTGGGTATTATCTTATTTTTCCAAGCTGTTCTCATAAGCCTCCAGAGGAACCTCAGGACGTCTGGTGCGTTCTTATACACTTTGTACGGGACTCCATTTGGCCCCGGGGCTGATGCTGTTCTTGTCCATCGAACTGTGTTTTCCACCTCTTTCCATGTCGGAGGGCTGGTCTCAATATGATGTTCCGGGGGTTCAATGGGTGGGATATCTGATGGGATGGCCAGATGTTCATGTCGCTTTGAGTCAAAGTTTGTTGTTCTCAGATGCTCCTCTAGGTCTTTCTTTGTTGTTTTTAGAGCTCCACTTTTTTCCTTCGTGAAGAGACTTTTAAGGAACTTGAAGGGATCTTTATAGAATCGAGTTCTAGTTTGTTCTTTCTTCCTTCTGCGTTTCCGTAGGTTCTCTGCTCTGCGGAGGGATGCCAACCGGGTTTTGATATCAGCCTGAAGTGCCTCTATGCCCTCCTTTTCCACTTCCGAGGCCTTCTTCCACTGTTTCTTAAGCTGTCGCCTTTCTTGAACGAGGCGCTTGATTTCTTGTTGCCTCCTGGAAACTGGTGGGGTTGGAACCTTTCTCCCGCCTTTTGCCTCTTCCACTCCAAATCTTTCTGTCCCGTACTCATAGATAATGTCCCCCATCCTCTCCAACTTCTTCTCCACTGTGCCTCGAAGTTTCTCGAGGGTCAAGGTAAGGTCAGTATTCACTGTTTCCCACAACTTCTTGTCACTGGCGCCAGGCCACTTCACATACGGCCTGTGCCCTGGTAGTCTCCTCTCGACTGCAGGTCTGGGAGGCTCGGTGAGTTCCACTCCTGTTGTTGGTTCCACCTCAGTTGTTACTTCGGTGCTTGAGTTTACGTCCTCCATGACAGTGGTGCTGATGCACTGCAAACTATGGTTTGCGTCCAGTTGCTGTGCTTCATTCGACTGATTTGATCGCTTTCGCAGAAAGTAATCAATGCGAGGCCTCTGTCTCTCTTTACCCAAACACCCCTTCTTCCCCTGGTGGATCCTCAACCCATGGTGTGATGTAACTTTCCTCCAACCACAGACACATACCTGCATCTGTTTGTGGCCCGCTGTTGCAGCAGAACTTGTGACAGTTGCTGTGGTGTTCTCTTGTGCTGTGCTCTCATTACTCGTAGTCGTTTCCGGTCCAGTCGTTACCATGTTGTCAGCCGATGAGTCATCTTCCGCCCCCGCTCTCGCAGACTCTAGGGGTATTCTCGTATGTTGACTTTCTGTAGCTAAAAGCGGGTGTTTCCAACATACTGCGAAGCATGGGAAACTACAGAAATGGGAAGCTACCCCATGACTGTCCCAGTGGGGTCTATTCCCTCCTGTCAGCCGTCTCTCCGTGCCGCCACAAAGACTTTCCCCTGTTGTCAGCTGATCTTTCTCAGCAGTCACTGGACAAGTCCAGATATTCAGATTCCAAGAACACAGGATGAGATGTTACTATCCTTTGTGCAAGCACTTCCAAGAGTTAATGAACAGTGAGCCTGGTGAAATTTGGGGAGCGCATCATCAGTAGTGTAGAAGAAGAACCATACTGAACAGGTTACCTTCTTTAGGTAGAAGAGGATGAAGAACTTGATTATCTGTATCACTGGGAGGAGGGGAGAGAAGTAGATTCCGATCCTGCAGACAGAAAAACATGGTTATAAGAATTGACCATATCTCATCCACAGTTGTGTTATGTTTACTATGAAAATAGATGGAGCTATAGATGAACAGAGATTAGAGTCGAGGACAGCACAGTTCAGTACAGTAGAGTACATTAGAGCAGTACATTAGAGTAGAGTACAGTAGAGTCCACTACAGTAGAGTACTGTACAGTAGAGGTCATTAGAGCACAGTACAGTAGAGTACATTAGAGCACAGTACAGTAGAGTATAGTAAATTAGAGCACAGTACAGTAGAGTATAGTACAGTATAGTAAATTAGAGCACAGTACAGTAGAGTAGAGTACATTAGAGCACTGTACAGTAGAGTAGAGTACATTAGAGAACTGTACAGTAGAGTACATTTGAGCACTGTACAGTAGAGTAGAGTGCATTAGAGCACTGTACAGTAGAGTAGAGTACATTAGAGCACTGTACAGTAGAGTAGAGTATATTAGAGCTCTGTACAGAAGAGTAGAGAACATTAGAGCACAGTACAGTAGAGTACAGTAGAGTAGAGTACATTAGAACACAGTACAGTACGGTACAGTACAGTACAGTAGAGTACAGTAGAGTATAGTAAATTAGAGCACAGTACAGTAGAGTAGAGTACATTAGAGCACTGTGCAGTAGAGTAGAGTAGAGTACATTAGAGCACTGTACAGAAGAGTAGAGTACATTAGAGCACTGTACAGTAGAGTAGAGTATATTAGAGCACTGTACAGTAGAGTAGAGTAGAGAACATTAGAGCACAGTACAGTAGAGTACAGTAGAGTAGATTAGAACACAGTACAGTATGGTACAGTACAGTAGAGTACAGTACAGTAGGGTCCAGTCAAGTACAGTACAGTAGAGTACAGTGCAGTACAGTACAGTAGAGTATAGTATAGTAGAGTAGAGTAGATTACAGTACAGTCCAGTACAGTACAGTACAGTCCAGTCCAGTAGAGTACAGTACTGTAGAGTACAGTAGAGCACAGTACAGTAGAGCACAGTACAGTAGAGTACAGTACAGTAGAGTACAGTAGAGCAGAGTACAGTAGAGTACAGTCCAGTAGAGTACAGTACAGTAGAGTACAGTAGAGCAGAGTACAGTAGAGCACAGTACAGTAGAGCACAGTACAGTAGAGTACAGTACAGTAGAGTACAGTACAGTACAGTAGAGTACAGTACAGTAGAGTACAGTACAGTACAGTAGAGTACAGTAGAGTACAGTAAAGTACAGTACAGTACAGTAGAGTACAGTAGAGTAGAGTACAGTGTAATGAAATACCATGCCAGGGTCTGTGCATAGATCAGGTCAAGGACATTCCTGGCAACGTCAAACTCTGGAACTCCCAGGCTCTGTATGCATTTAGTCCCAATGACACTGGTGGAGAAGAGAACTAAGGAGTTACAGAAGAGCATTTTTCAAATGAAACCTTCCCTCCAAACAGAAAGATGAGTTACAGTATAGAATTCTACTGCATACTGTAGCATTTTTAGCTTTAAGTGAACACGTAATGGGAAAATGCCACTCACTTGCTCAAGAACTCTCCAAAGAAGGATCCTAACATTATGAAGAGGAAGTCCATAATAACCAGTCTGTACAAGGCTTGTCCTACGATGGACTCCCAGCACTAAGACAAACGATTGGAATCACAGTGGTGAATGAACACACAGTACATATCAGTGACAACCAAAAACATATTTGAAAGCATGCATGTGATTTGGTTTTAAAGGACTTACTGAAAATGTATTGGCCACATCCTTCATCCAGTAGTAGCAGAGAATACCCAGAATGGACATCTTGAGAATGACATTTCTAAAAAAGAAAAGGGCATTCAAAACATCAGTCTTCTAAAACCTTGTACAGTATATGACCTTTCTGTTCTTTTCTGATATTTTATTAAGCATATTTAGAATTTACGCATTACTGTAATATTTAATTCATCCATTGCTTTAAATTGATCATTGAGCAAATAGTTTTGATCAATCGATTTCAATATACAGTAGAAGTCAAAAGTTTGGACACACCTACTCATTCTAGGGTTTTTCTTTACTTTTACTATTAAACTACATTGTAGAATAATAGTGAAGACATCAAAACTATGAAAGAACACATATGGAATCATGTAGTAACCAAAAAAGTGCTAAACAAATCAAAATATAGAAAATATATAATAAAGAAAAACCCTTGAATGAGTAGGTGTATCTAAACTTTTGACCGGTAGTGTATGTATTTTTAAATGTGTTTTGTGTCCATCTCTAACCTGACTATGATGGCATAGACCTGCATGCGAGGGTTGGAGTAGTGTTCTATCTTTTTGAACAGAGAGTAGAAGAGAGGGACGACCAGATTGATCAGGGACACCACAAAGGGGAGGAGGAGAGTAGCAGCCTCCTCCAGGAGAGAGCCGGAAGAAGCTTTGTCCGCTGACTGCCTCGTCCGCTGGAAAGATACCATAGTAGGTCAGTTTGTCCTGATCTAAGGACAGTTTTGTGTTTCCCCCATGTTAAAAAGAGGATTTGGAGAGAGTGAGCTGTTTCCAGGTCAGTGCATAGAAGCAACCAGCCTGGAGAAAAGATAAGACACTAAAGTCTGGACTTAATCAATCACAGCTTTAGCAAGATAAAGTGTCCAGTTTCCATTTGAGATTTACTTTTCAGCTGGCATTTACATAACAATGGCTAACTGTGGACTTTAACACCTTGTCACAAAGCAACAGTCTTGATGATGCAGATGTTGTTGATTCTGCTCTCCCCAAGTCTTTATCGTCACACTCCTGATGGAAACACAAACACTTGAGCTTCCATTAACAATAAATCAGTGGTGACACAATGGTGTAGGGTAAGTCTTAGGTGCTCCCGAGTGGCGCAGTGGTCTAAGGCACTGCATCTCAGTGTTAGAGACGTCACTACAGGCACCTTGGTTCGAATCCAGGCTGTATCACAACCGGCTGTGATTGGGCGTCCCATAGGGCATCCGGGTTTGGCCGGTGTAGGCCGTCATTGTAAATAAGAATTTGTTTTTAACTGACTTGCCTAGTTAAATGAAGGTTAAATGAAGGTTAAATTGAAAAAAACGATAGAATAATCATTTGGTGGAAGTGTAGCAATGATGTCCCACTAACACCATTATAAAGACCCTGTACTGCCAGGAAAGTAGTATTGTATTGATGCTATATGATGCAGACATGCTCAGGTACACACATACACTATGACACACTTTGAATTACTGTATACAAGGGTATGTCTTATACAATAGTCATCGACACTGGTCCCGGAGCTACACAGTGTGAGGCATTTGTTTTAGCCCAGCACTAACACACCTGATTCAAAGTAATCACCACCTGGTCTTCATCATACTTAGATGGATCAGGGTCAGCTGATCCCCGGATCATACATTAACAACACAAGCCTTATCAGGAAGCCACGTGTCATCGTGTCACAACGTTTACGTAAGGTCTCCCTTGGGAAAGAGTTCTTCTGACCTCAATGGGACTTCCTGGTTATATGAAAGTTAATAAAATGTACCATACCCATGTGTCATATTGACACAGGAAGTAGACACTGGCGCCACAGCCCAAGGCCATGCCCGTGGAGAGGAGCCAGGTACCCAGAAAAACCCCATAGTGCTTCAGCCTCTCTGTCAGAGGTAGCAGGGCCACCTGGACCTTTTCTGATAAGGACTCCTGGTGGGGAATGGAAACATTATTTCAAAGTTATTTCACAGTTGGTTATCTGAGAGAGATCCTATTTGGGCCCCCTAACAAGTCAGAGTGCAGAGTATTCTATGCATGGAAGAGCAGATAAGTACTGAGTCACAAGTACTGGGCATTTATCTAGTCTCGCAAATGTGGGATTTGTTCAGCGATATTACATTCTTTCTTGTAACAATGCTACAGTTATGATATGGCCATGAGGTCAACAAAGCTACAGTACTGAGATGGCCATGAGGTCAACAAAGCTACAGTAATAGTTTATCAAAACAGTGACATTAGTCGCTTGTAAAAGCCTGATAACTGGCCAGCTCACACAAGATTTGGTTCTGGTTTCCGAGATTACAGTGAAAGTGACCTTGAGTTGGATGCGCAGATTGTTCTTGCGCTGTCGTACGGCTTTCTCGTTAGTCACACTGAAGTCCCAGCTACACAGGAGCTGCCAGGCTCCACCCAAGCCTGAGTCTGCAAGGACATACTTCTTCCTGAACGAGCTGGCCATGCTGCAGAGAGAGAGAGGGGGGAGGTCAACAATCCACAAAAGTGAAGATAAATTTGACCCCAATAACTACAGTGGGATATGAGTCAACAGCAACCTTGGGAAAATCCTCTACATTATGATTAACAGCAGACTCATACATTTCCTCAGTGAAAACAATGTACTGAGCAAATGTCAAATGGGCTTTGTACCAAATTTTTTACCGACAGACCACGTATTCACTCTGCACACCCTAATTGACAAACAAACCAAAACAAAGGCAAAGTCTTCTCATGCTTTGTTGATTGAAAAAAGCCTTTCACTCAATGTGGCATGAGGGTCTGCTACACAAATTTTTATTTTTAAGTTGATTTATTTTCCCTTTTGTACTTTAACATCGCTACAACACTGTATATAGACATAATGTGACATTTGAAATGTCTTTATTCTTTTGGAACTTATGTGAGTGTAATGTTTACTGTTAATTTTGAATCCAAGATGACGTAGCAGTCAGACGTCTTTGTCTTGTCTTGTATATGTCTTTTTATACCTTTTTCTTCGCATTCTTTTTAATATTTTCCTAAACCTCAACTTCAAAATAATCTGCTGCAACCCGCCTCACCCAATGTAGTGTGGATCTGTTTTTTTTAAAAAAGTATTTCTATTTACCTCCAAACTGGAATACCTCAACTGAAGCTAGCTAGCTAACTAGCTACCAGTTATCAGTCAGCTAACCTTTAGCTCGGAAAGCTCTAGCCAGTTTGTACAACGTGTTTCAAACCCGAGCATACCGGACCTATTTTTCTCTCCATATCCCCGGATTCCTACCGCAAACTCTGAACCCTTTCATCTGGATCATGGCAGCTAGCTAACCGCAACCGTTGACTACTCCTGGCTAACGTTTCCGTCCTGTAGCAAGCACCAACTAGCCTGGGGCTAGCCCATGCTAGACCCATCTCCCGGCTAGGGCTCCTGGGCTACTCTTGAAGCCCATTCCTCGGCTACAATATCCGGACACCTTCTACTGCCGGTACGGGGCACGGAACCCCGCCGATCCTTCACAACTGGAATACACACATAACAGGCCCCTGAGGCACGGCATCCCCTGAAAGACCATTCTGGTAACCGTGGCTTGCTAGCTATCTATAGCATATTAGACTGTTAACTGATCCACCGGACAATTTCTTGGACCAGTATACCCGTTTTGCCAATTGGACTTGACCCCTCTGCTACTTGGAACCCTACTAATTCCACGACTGGTCTATCGACGTCACTGCACGAGGAGGCAAAAACAGATTTTACCCCCATTGTGACATCCCTCTAAGGCCCTTATGCTAGCTTGCTAGCCCCGGCCTGCTAACTGCTAGCTTAATAGCACCGGCCTGCTAACTGTCTGAATTGCCGTGTCCCAGGCCAGCTCAACCACTCACTGGACCCATACGATCACTTGGCTATGCATGCCTCTCCCTAATATCAATATGCCTTGTTCATTACTGTCCTGGTTAGTGATTACTGTCTTATTTCACTGTAGAGCCTGTAGCCCTGCTCAATGCCTTAACCAACCATGTTGTTCCACCTCCCATATATGTGATGACATCACCTGGTTTAAACGACTCTAGAGACTATATCTCTCTCTTCATCACTCAATGCCTAGGTTTACCTCCAATGTACTCTCTTCCTACCATACCTTTGTCTGTACATTATGCCTTGAATCTATGCTATCCTGCCCAGAAACCTGCTCCCTTTACTCTCTGCTCTGAAAACGCTAGACGGTCAGTTCTTATAGCCTTTAGCCGTACCCTTATCCTACTTCTCCTCTGTTCCTCTGGTGATGTAGAGGTTAATCCAGGACATGCAGTGCCTAGCTCCACTCCTACTCCCCAGGTGCTCTCATTTGTTGACTTCTGTAACCGTAAAAGCCTTGGTTTCATGCATGACATTAGAAGCCTACTCCCTCAGTTTGCTTTATTCACTGCTTTAGCACATTCTGCCAACCCAAATGTCTTAGCCATGTCTGAATCCTGGCTTAGGAAAACCACCCAAAACCCTGAAATTTCCATTCCTAACTATAACATTTTCAGCCAAGATAGAACTGCCAAAGGGGGTGGTGTTGCAATCTACTGCAGAGATAGCCTGCAGAGTTCTATCTTACTATCCAGGTCTGTACCATAACAATTCGAGCTTCTACTTCTAAAAATGCACCTTTCCAGAAACATGTCTCTCACCGTTGCCGCTTGCTATAGACCACCCTCTGCCCCCAGCTGTGCCCTGGACACCGTATGTGAATTGATTGCCCCCCATCTATCTTCTGAGCTCGTGCTTCTAGGTGACCTAAACTGGGACATGCTTAACACCCCGGCCATCCTACAATCTAAGCTTGATGCCCTCAATCTCACACAAATTATCAATGAACCTACCAGGTACAACCCCAAATCCGTAAACACGGGCATCCTTATAGATATCATCCTAACTAACTCGCCCTCCAAATACACCTCTGCTGTTTTCAACCAAGATCTCAGCGATCACTGCCTCATTGCCTGCATCCGTAATGGGTCTGCAGTCAAACGACCACCCCTCATCACTGTCAAACACTCCCTAAAACACTTCTGCGAACAGGCTTTTCTAATTGACCTGGCCAGGGTATCCTGGAATGATATTGACCTCCTCCTGTCAGTAGAGGATGCCTGGTTATTCTTTAAAAGTGCCTTCCTCACCATATTAAATAAGCATGCTCCATTCAAAAAATGTAGAACTAGGAATAGATATAGCCCTTGGTTCACTCCAGACCTGTCTGCCCTTGACCAGCACAAAAACATCCTGTGGTGTTCTGCATTAGCATCGAATAGCCCCCGTGATATGCAACTTTTTAGGGAAGTTAGGAAACAATATACACAGGCAGTTAGGAAAGTTAAGGCTAGGTTTTTCAAACAGAAATGTGCATGCTGTAGTACAAACTTAAAAAGTTCTGGGACACTGTAAAGTCCATGGAGAATAAGAGCACCTCCTCCCAGCTGCCCACTACACTGAGGCTAGGAAACACTGTCACCACTGATAAATCCACTATAACTGAGAATTTCAATAAGCATATTACTACGGCTAGCCATGCTTTCCACCTGGCTACCCCGGTCAACAGCCCTGCCCACAGCAACTCGCCCAAACCTCCCCCACTTCTCCTTCACCCAAATCCAGATAGCTGATGTTCTGAAAGAACTGCAAAATCTGGACCCCTACAAATCAGCCGGGCTAGACAATCTGGAACCTCTATTTCTAAAATTATCTGCCGAAATTGTTGCAACCCCTATTACTAGCCTGTTCAACCTCTCTTTCGTATCGTCTGAGATCCCCAAAGATTGGAAAGCTGCCGTGGACATCCCCCTCTTCAAAGGGGGAGACTCTCTAGACCCAAACTGCTACAGACCTATATCTATTCTACCCTTCCTTTCTAGGTCTTTGAAAGCCAAGTTAACTTAAGGTAAAGGGGGCAGCATTTTCACTTTTGGATAAATAGCGTGCCCAATTTCAACTTCCTGCTACTCAAGCAAAGAATATAAAATATGCATA
Organism: Oncorhynchus mykiss; assembly: GCF_057628025.1. Classification (NCBI taxonomy): domain Eukaryota; kingdom Metazoa; phylum Chordata; class Actinopteri; order Salmoniformes; family Salmonidae; genus Oncorhynchus; species Oncorhynchus mykiss. Next base: position 23,351,854 of record NC_143034.1, on the reverse strand, counting down.
TTATTAGAATATGTGGACAACTACAAATACCTAGGTGTCTGGTTAGACTGTAAAGATTCCTTCCAGACTCACATTAAACATCTCCAATCCAAAATTAAATCTAGAATCAGCTTCCTATTTCGCAACAAAACATCCTTCTCTCTAGCTGCCAAACATACCCTCGTAAAACTGACCATCCTCGACTTCGGCGATGTAATTTACAAAATAGCCTCCAACACTATATTCAACAAATTGGATGCAGTCTATCACAGTGCCATCCGTTTTGTCACCAAAGCCCCTTATACCACCCACCACTGCGACCTGTACGCTCTCGTTGGCTGGCCCTCGCTTCATACTCGTCGCCAAACCCCACTGGCTCCAGGTCATCTACAAGTCTCTGCAGTATAGCCCCGCCTAATCTCAGCTCACTGGTCACAATAGCAGCACCCACCCATAGCATGCGCTCCAGCAGGTATATCTCACTGGTCACCCCCAGAGCCAATTCTTCCTTTGGCCACCTCTCCTTCCAGTTCTCTGCTGCCAATGACTGGAACGAACTGCAAAAATCTCTGAAGCTGGAGACTCCTTACTAGCTATAAGCACCAGTATCCCTACTTGCACATTAATCTTCTGCACATCCTACCATTTCAATGTTTAATTGCAATATTGTAATTATTTGCCACCATGGCCTATTTATTGCCTTAACTCTCCTATCCTACCTCATTTGCACATGATGTATATAGATTTTTCTACTGTATTATTGATTGTATGTTTGTTTATTCCATATGTAACTCTGTGTTGTTGTATGTGTCGAACTGCTTTGCTTTATCTTGGCCAGGTCACAATTGCAAATGAGAACTTGTTCTCAACTAGCCTGCATGGTTAAATAAAGGTGAAATAAAAAAATGTAAAATTCAATTGTATTGTTTACTTCAGTCTTGTTTGTTATTTATTTCACTTGCTTTGGCAATGTTAACATGTGCTTCCCATGCCAATAAAGCCCTTGAATTGAATTTTGAGACAGAGACAGAGACAGAGACAGAGACAGAGACAGAGACAGAGACAGAGACAGACAGACAGACAGACAGACAGACAGACAGACAGACAGACAGACAGACAGACAGACAGACAGACAACCTTGGGGAACCTCCTCTGCATTATCATTAACAGCAGACTCGTACACTTGTAAATACAACCAATATTTTATTTATTATTTTTATTTATTTTCCCTTTTGTACTTTAACCATTTACATATCGCTACAACACTATATATATATATATATATAAAATATGACATTTTTTATTCTTTTGGAACTTCTGTGAGTGTAATGTTTACTGTTCATTTTTATTGTTTATTTCACTTTTGTATATTATCTACTTCACTTGCTTTGGCAATGTTAACATATGTTTCCCGTGCCAATAAAGCCCCTTGAATCGAATTGAGAGAGACAGAGAGAACGAGAGAGAACAAGGGTCCCTTTACTGCACTATTACAACATGAAGGAAAGGTTCAATAAATATATAAAGGTGTGATGTGAATGTCATGGCATTGTGGATTTGATTGACATCATACATTTGAGATCAACTGGCTTTGATAAATTATTTACTGGCACTTGAAACCAATGAAGAAGCACACGGAAACCAAAGCATGCATGACATAAATGACCAAAGCAGAGTTAATAGTGGTCAATACAATGTTACTGTTACATGATCACTGTGCAGTCCCATCCCATACTGACCTGTAGATGAGGGCGGCTCCACACAACACCATGTAGGCTGCTACGGTGAAGAAGTAGGCCAGCTGCATATTGTACTCAGACCGGCCCCCTGTCCCTTGTGTTTTATTACTGTAGCCGCCATAATACATCACTGTGTGGCTGAAATAACCCTGTGGGGAAAATAGATACATCAAAATAAAACATTTTTACCACACAGTAACTGTTCACTGTATGCTGACTTTACAGTACGGGGAGTCGTATAACAAATATGTTGCTCAGATTCGTAGCGTATGCTGCTATGGAATGATTCACTCAAAAGCCTCGACCAGAAGTAGCGTGAATAGTAACCAACAACAAACCGCTCCGGTCAGTATCTCTAGCCCTTTGAAGCTGACCCCAGCGGGGATGTCTGGCGTGGGGTGATAGATGAGCTGGGGGATGGTGATGAAACCAAAGTTGACCAGGAAGGAGAAGATGTTGAACATCAGCAGCCATTTTAGGAACTTGAAGTAGGAGAGGACCCCCGTGCCAAATTTACCCCCGACCTCCTTCATGGTACCCCGCCACAGTTCCAGGGTCTGCTTGGCTAAAGTCATGTTAGCACCGCACCTGCGGAACGCCTGTGGGGGAAGACTGGTCTGAGAACAGTGGTGGGGGTCTTGTATGTCACAAATGCACTGTCATAGATTTCATAGCACAGCTGTCACAGAATAGGTGTAATTGTCAATAGAGGATGTGGATGATGGAACAGTAATAATGTTTAATGTAAGTAGAAAGTTATTGTATGGCCTGCATGGTGGCAGTCTGTTTCTGCTTTTGCCAATGTTCAAGTGTCGCTGAATGCAGAGACAGAATGTCACCCTGGCACCCTTGCTCATAAAAGGCATAATGATTTAGTGATAGCCAACCACAAGAAGCGTTGCACTTTGCCATAGTCTAATAGGACACTGCTTGTGCAGTACAAGGACACACAGGAAGTAAAGTTGGGCATCAGGACAGGAGGACACACAGAGAGACACAAAGATGTCAGAGAGTCAAACTGCTCACCAGTGAGACAGTCGTCGAGCAGTCTGAAAAGCAGTTCAGTTGCCGGGATTTTTTGAATGATTTCAACGCCAACACTTGGCCCCTAGGAGATAAGAGATCAAACAAACGTAAAGATTACAGTCTGATACAGTTATGTAGCGTATGATGATACGCACATCACAGCATTATCTCTTCATAAAATATATGACCTGTCAAAAGTTGCACAGTGCTCTTGGCTGGCTGTGTGGCTGTAAACTTTGGACTTGGCCGATGCGATGCGCTTATGGTAAACACTTCTTCCTTACCCGCATACCGCAAGAAGGTGTGTATGTGTGTTGGTGTGTGTGTGTGTGTCTGTGTGTGCGACTGTTCCCCCCCAATGATCTCACATCGCAAGCCTACATAACTGCACACTCGATGACCTACCTACCCTTGTACATAGTACTTATTTTACTACCCCTGGTCACAAGTTAAACTTTCCATAGTAAAACTGTACGAAAACAGGCACCTTTTGACCTATGACATGACAACTGTACCTGATGTGTTTCTTGTCATCAAAGCTCATAGGGAGGTCTCGGATGGCCTTGATTCTGTCCCTCGTTGACATGGCAACCAGCTCTTTGACCAAGTTCTGTTCCTCTGTTGGACAAAGACAAGATAAGACAGATCTGTGAGGTTATTAATCATAGTATGCCTTTAGATCGGAGTTGGAATATAAAAATATGAATATAATCATATATGAGTTAAATCATTGTGATTTAAGTATAAGAAGTGATGGAGGGTTATGATTGAGCTATAAAGATAGTATATAAAGACTTATTTTACTTCAATCAGTGTATCCAGAATATGACTTCAATGGATAACATTGTCCTGAACCGATTGAAAAGAGAAACATCATATTTCTACCGGGAGAATGGACAGGCATTCTCAACAGTGGTTGTGCCCATAGGAATACAATTCTAGTAACTCCATTTCTATGGATGTGCCGTAGGCTCTCCCTTCTTCATCCCTCACCATTTTCCATCTCATTCCTGATGTCGTCCTCAGAAAGGCCCAGATTGCCCAGAGCAGCCTCTCCTACAGGGAATAGACTCATCTTCCTCAACCCCCTGAACCTCATCGAAACATGACCTGGGAGACACGAGGACATCTAATTAAACACAGCTGACAGCCTAGCTATTACTGGGGAATTATGAGCTTAATAAAGAGTGTTGAACGAATAGAAAGCCATCCATCATATAGGCTTACTTTCAGCACTAACAATACGGAGGATATATAATATGTTAAGCTAATAGAAAGCACTACACATCCTATTTATTCATTACAGATCATGTCCACCCATTGACTTGGCAAACACAATTCATTCCCATAATTACAGTACAAACAAGTGAACTTACAAAGAACGGCATGCACACACAACTTACAATACATCATGGTTTATTGGTTCACACACTTACATGGTCCTTGATTGCACAAGGAAGTGGTTTTGGGTGGCTTGAAAGGGGAGCCCCCCCCCCCATCACATTGCATGGGTGTGTCGTGAGTCAATATTTACACTGTGTAAATAAGTGTTAGCTGCTGATGATCAACTTTGATTAAAACAAATCAAATAGAGGTGGTTAAAAAAAGGTTTCCTGTCACGGCCGTCAAAAGAAGTGGACCAAAGTGCAGCGTGGTGAGCGTACATTTTCCTTTTTATTTAAAACGTCGCCAACAAAAGAAAGAAACAACCGTGAAGCTTACAGGGCTAAGTGCCACAAACAAAGTTAACTACCCACACTGAAAGGAGGGAAAGGGCTGCCTAAGTATGATTCCCAATCAGAGACAACGATAGACAGCTGTCCCTGACATTTCCAATAGGTTGTCCCCATAGCAGAACCCTTTTTGGTTCCAGGTAGAACTATTTTTGGTTGCAGGTATAACCCATTTGGTTCCATGTAGAACCTGGAACCAAAAGGGTTCTTTGTGGAACCAATAAGGGTTCTTCAAAGGGTTCTCCTATGCAAAGGGTTCTCCTATGGGGACAGCCAAATAACCCTTTTCGGTTCTAGATAGTACCTAGATAGTATAGTGTACTATACTTCACATCCTTTTGACAAACGCAGTAGAATAACTAGCTGACAATGAAAAAACACACTGCAGATAACACACTCTAATAGAAACTAACATCTTTAGAGTGAAATTGTTTCCCCCAGCCTTATCTGTCCCATTAGAGTTATCCCTAATAACCTTCATGCTAACCGAGTAATGCTGCTACACCTCTGACATATTGTGTGTCTTTGTTAAGGCTAAATCATTGAGAAAGTATAAAATGCCAAAGAGGCAAACACTCTACAGATGTTGGATCTTAATTTGATCACCCTTTTTCAGGAGAACTTTCCTGTACAACTTGTAGTGCATTTGAGGTTTTAAAAAGGCTTCTGAAGTTTGTAATTTCCACTTTGAAATTTCAGACAAATGTATCAAACCCTACAAAAATGTCCATTGATTATAATCCACATTATAATTCACATTTCCTATTGCTGCAGGATAATTTTCTTGCTGTAGCAAACTGGCTAAAATTAAGATGCTACATTTGTACATTTCTTGGTTAGATTTCAGCAAACACCTAATCGTCAGTCCTCGTGATGAGGTAATATTACCTGGATTGTGTTCATTAGGCAATAAATGGAAGAAAACAGACTGAAACAGGGAGGGACTACCTGGACTTGTCCAAAAAGAAACGCTCATTGTAACGTTTCGTTGTAAAACGTTTTGCTACGTTTTGCCCTAATCAATACAGCCCTGTAAACTGTTAGCACCATAGTTTCCCGGGATGGTATTTTTCTGCCAACTTCCTTGTGCTGCCTGTCTACCTTTGGGTAATGTTTTATTAGACATTGGATTGTCATAAATCCTCATAGCAATATTGCAAAAGTTAGCTACACGAAATCTGTCATGACATGAACAATCTTGATTTTCATTCTATCTTTGAGTTGTGTGTCTCTTTAATAACCTCTTAAGGAGCTGACCCTTTAATTTTTTGTATATATATTTTTTAATTTAGCCTAAAATGACATACCCAATCTAACTGCCTGAAGCAAGGATAGTGCAACTGCTAACCTCAAAGGTTCTTATGATCAAAGGGACCAACTGAAAGCTAAAGAAGTAAAATAAGGAAGTAAATAGAGAGTAATCTACTGTATGTGCTCTTTAAAGTGGTTTGAACAGCACCTGAAGTTGCAGATGGAAGTCGTACAGGAGGCGTTGTGTCATAATGCGTTGCCTGGTCGATCTGGTACCCGCTGTGATCTGAACATCATGGAGAACAGAACACTAGATTCATTAATCGCATCCACCTCATTTTCGAACGTTGCTATGGGCACAGCCAAACAACGGAAGTGATGGATTCGATTTCTGCTTTACTTCTGCGGTAGGTCATTTAAAAAAAACATTTTTATTTCACCTTTATTTAACCAGGTAGGCTAGTTGAGAACAAGTTCTCATTTGCAACTGCAACCAGGCCAAGATAAAGCAAAGCAGTTCGACACATACAACAACACAGAGTTACACATGGAATAAACAAACATAAAATAAATAATACAGTAGAAAAAGTCTATATACAGCATGTGCAAATGAGGAAGGTTAATGGAGGTAAGGCAATAAATAGGCCATGGTGGCGAAGTAATTACAATATAGCAATTAAACACTGGAATGGTAGGATGTGCAGGAGATGAATGTGCAAGTAGAGATACTGGGGTGCAAAGAAGCAAGATAAATAAATAAATACAGTATGGGGATGAGGTAGATTGGATGAGCTATTTAAAGATGAGCTACAGTATGTACAGGTGCAGTGATGTGTGAGCTGCTCTGACAGCTGGTGCTTAAAGCTAGTGAGGGAGATATGAGTCTCCAGCTTTAGTGATTTTTGCAGTTCGTTCCAGTCATTGGCAGCAAAGAACTGGAAGAATTGGATTTGGGGGGTGACCAGTGAGATATACCTGCTGGAGCGCATGCTACAGGTGGGTGCTACTATGGTGACCAGTGAGCTGAGATAAGGCGGGGCTTTACCTCGTTGAGAGTTGTAGATGACCTGGAGCCAGTGGGTTTGGCGACGAATATGAAGCGAGGGCCAGCCAACAAGAGAGTACAGGTCGCGTGGTGGGTAGTATATGGGGCTTTGGTGACAAAACGGATGGCACTGTGATAGACTGCATCCAATTTGTTGAGTAGAGTGTTGGAGGCTATTTTGTAAATGACATCGCCAAAGTCGAGGATCGGCAGGATGGTCAGTTTTACGAGGGTATGTTTTGCAGCATGAGAGAAGGATGCTTTGTTGCAAAATAGTAAGCTGATTCTAGATGTAATTTTGGATTGGAGATGCTTAATGTGAGTCTAGAAGGAGAGTTTACAGTATAACCAGACACATAGGTATTTATAGTTGTCCACATATTCCCAAGTCAGAACCGTCCAGAGTAGTGATGCTGGACGGACGGGCAGGTGTGGGCAGCGATCGGTTGAAGAGCATGCATTTAATTTTACTTGCATTTAAGAGCAGTTGGAGGCCACGGAAGGAGAATTGTATGGCATTGAAGCTCGTCTGGAGGTTAGTTAACACAGTGTCCAAAGAAGGGCCAGAGGCATACAGAATGGTGTCATCTGCGTAGAGGTGGATCAAAGAATCACCCGCAGCAAGAGCGACATCATTGATGTATACAGAGAAGAGAGTCTGCCCCAGAATTTAACCCTGTGGCACCCCCATAGAGACTGCCAGAGGCCCTGGCAACAGGCCCTCCGATTTGACACACTGAACTCTATCAGAGAAGTAGTTGGTGAACCAGGCGAAACCAAGGCTGTTGAGTCTGCCAATAAGAATGTTGTGATTGACAGAGTCGAAAGCCTTAGCCAGGTCAATGAATACGGCTGCACAGTAATGTCTCTTATTGATGGTTATGATATCGTTTAGGACCTTGAGCGTGGCTGAGGTGCACCCATGACCACCTCTGAAACCAGAATGCATAGCGGAGAAGGTACGGTGGGATTCTAAATGGTCGGTAACCTGTTTGTTAACTTGGCTTTCGAAGACCTTAGAAAGGCAGGGTAGGATAGATATAGGTCTGTAGCAGTTTGGGTCTAGAGTGTCTCCCTCTTTGAGGGGGATGACTTTGGCAGCTTTCCAATCTATGCGAATCTCAGATGATACGAAAGAGAGGTTGAACAGGCTAGTAATAGGTGTTGCAACAATTTCTGCAGATAATTTTAGAAAGAGAGGGTCCAGATTGTCTAGCCCGGCTGATTTGTAGGGGTCCAGATTTTGCAACTCATTCAGAACATCAGCTATCTGGATTTGGGTGAAGGAGAATTGGGGAAGCTTGGGCGAGTTGCTGTGGGGGGTGGAGGGCTGTTGATCAGGGTAGGGGTAGCCAGGTGGAAAGCATGGCCAGCGGTAAAAAAGTGCTTTTTGAAATTCTCAGTTATAGTGGATTTATCGGTGGTGACAGTGTTACCTAGTCTCAGTGCAGTGGGCAGCTGGGAAGAGGTGCTCTTATTCTCCATGGACTTTACAGTGTCCCAGAACTTTTTGAGTTTGTGCTACAGGATGCAAATTTCTGCTTGAAAAAGCTTGAAAAGTTATTTGAAGGAGTCACTTTATAGAGTATAAAAGTCAAGTAAACAAGTGGAAGTGTAACTGTATATGAATTTCATTCAAGTTCTCAAACCTACTAGTACTTATGTTGTGATATTTACGTGAATTGTGTTGTGTATGAGATTAGGGCCTCCACAAAGCCAATAACTATAACGATAAACTATAGTCTACATAACTATAAAACCTTGGTGAGCATCCACACTAGAGGAAAGTTTATTGTTTATTGTTCTGCAGGCCTGCAGGCCTGCACCTGTCAATCAACTGATCAAAACATTCTTCTGCACACTGCCTATTAATAAGGTGGTAACACTAGACCATTCACGAGGTCTCTAACGCACAGATACTGGTTCAGACCAGTGCTTTCAGGGTGTGTTCATTGTCATAGTGACAACTGCAAATAACACTTCAGTGTACATCTAGGTCAAATGAAAAAATAATATAGTAACTCATATTTAAATGTAGCAATTGAACAACAAACGCAGAGCCTGTACATATTTTACAGCATCTCATTGCCTCGTTGCTCAAGTGGTTTGCAAGTGATTTCCATTTTTCTAATGGTTGTCAATTCCTTTGTGTCTTATTTTTCACTGTGCTCATCTAGGCTATGTCCTGTTCAACTATTTGCAATGCATCAGTGCAACAATGTTATAATCATAACAGGTCAAACGTGATCAATCACACCAACACACTTTCTCTCTTCAATTTTCCCCGAAATTGATTTTCTATGCTGTAGGCCTGTTTTACATTCAGCAATTAGTAAAAGAAAGCCTGCTTATTTCCCTGAATAGGCTATTAGGCTTTGTAATAAAAAAAAGAATACAAATAAATGCCCTATAGCTTTTGTAGCCTATAGCTTTCCTGGGAATTCACCAGAAGAGGAATCGCCTATTGCAGAGAGGCTTGTTATAGCATGTTACCCACGGGCACAGCTGGAAAAAAGAGGCTAGTGATGTGTAGCTGAAGTAAGAAGCTAAATATTAGCTAGATATTAGGCCATGCATTAGCTAAATATTGCAGCTATAGTCTAAATATTTACCTGTCAAAGTCCGTTACAAGTTTATGAAATGGCAAATCTGCAGTACGTTCCTCCAGGCTGCGCACTGTGGTTCACGGGCACGCAAAGTTCCATTATTGATTAGGCATAGGACTACGTTTTTAGACAATACATTATTGTACCTGGGCTACAACAACACAGTGCAACGAGGAATGTATTCTTGTTATGAAGTGAGTACACAATTATTGTCCATAAGCTGTAAACTGCAGTGATGTAGGCTCATTTGAATAACCGCTCAAACGTCCTGTTTTGTTTCATTCCGAAATAACTACATAGGCCTACAGCCTATAGGTCTGATTATGCAACCATTTGGATCAGTTCAGGTCTATTCGCGACAGTTTAGAAGCACAAGAAAGGTACATTAGCAGGCCACTCATATGGTGTATTTTGTCAGGATGTAGCCGGGTGTTAAGATTGGCCTACTATAGGAAAATATGGGCTTCTCCTTTCCAACTCCCCGCTCGTAAAGCTGTAGCCTATTTTACATTCAGCAAGGGAGTGCACGCGTGCATCTATCCTCCAATGGGAGGTTAGTAGGCTAAAGAAGAAATAAAGGGTCCAAATAGCTTTTGTACTCTTGTCTTTTCCTGGGACTCCTCAATATTTAAGAGGAATAGCTGTGTCAGTGGAGAAGCCAGGTGCGTAATTGCACAACAGAACAAAGACAGACAGGCTCGAGATGTAGCCTAAAGCTTAAGTAGAAGTGTATGCATATTAGACCATTATTTATAAGCTCAATGTTAGGCTTAATACTGTAGTGAATATATCCAGTCAATGTACAAAGCAACATTTTTAAAAGTTGATCAGATAACGAAATCCTAGGTAGCTCTACACTAGGTGCGCTCCCGAGGCTGCGCTGAGTGCGCTCCCTCCCAGTCCCCGGGTTTGCAGCTGGAAAAGCTACCATATGTTTAATTTTTTTAGGGACAATAAATGTATCCTACCTATGCTACCACAACACAGTGTAATGAGGAATGTTATTATTGTTTTCAAGTGAGTACAAAACTGTAGTCTAGCCTGTAAACTGCAACGAATAGCCCATGCCATTTGAAAAACCGCTCAAAAGCCTGGCGTTTTGAATACATCCCGGTAATCATTTGGAAATAACTGCATCTAGCCTGCCTGATTGGGCAACCATTTGAATCAGTTGTGGTTTTTTTCTCTGCAGTTTAGTCTACAAGGTCCAGGCACACAAGGCAAGTAATATGTTGTATTTTGTCAGGATGTTTCGCTATCAGAAACATGCCAACTGCAAGGATTTTTAGTGGAGCACATATGAATTATGATAAAGCACAAGTTCACAAGATGTTGGTGGTACCTTAATTGGGGAGGACGGGCTCATGGCACTGGCTGGAGAGGAATTAGTGGAATGGTATAAAATACATCAACACATGGTTTAATGCCATTCCAATCGCTCCATTCCAGCCATTATCATGAGCCATCCTCCCCTCAGCAGCCTCCACTGATGTTGTTGCAATAGTTTGAGTGTTTGGCTTCCGTGTTTTAAAAGCGTTCGAAAAGTAGGTGGATATGGTACCTATAACAACATTGAAAACACAAAGAATTAACCAAACAAAAGGCAGGAGGTAATAGAAGAAATTCAAAGTCACATAGCAACACAGAACCTGAAGACCAGCCACACTGAAATACTACTCCATTCCCAACCTGGACTCAGGGGTAGACTTAACATAGTAAAGTAAATCCAGACACTCCTATTAGTACGATATGTTACGTTTCATATGGTACTGTATGTATTCATTTGTGGATGTCCATCCATTTCATATGATATGTTACGAATGACAATTCGTATTATATGTTACAAATTGCAATTCAAACAATATGTTACAAATTGCGATTCGTACAATATGTTACGAATTGGCAAAGCATATGATATGTTACGAATTCCAATTTGTTGTGGCTAACGTTAGCTAGGTGGCTAAGGGGCTAATGCTAACATTAGCTAGGTGGCTAGGGGTTAGGGGTTAAGGTCAGGGTTGAGGTTAGAGTTAGGTTAAAGGGTTAAAGGGTTTGGCAATGGGGCCCTTCATCTAGGTCCCCAGAGTAGGATGAACTCATAGATACCATTTTTATGTCTTTACATGCAGTTTGAAGAAAGTTGCTAACTAGCACTAGCACAATTGCTAACTAGCGTAAGCACTATTGCTATTAAGCATTGGCTCACGAAACTACCTCAAACTTCCATCATACTGGACTTATGTAAACATACCAAACGTAACATATCATACTAATTTGAGTGTCACGGATATATATTTACTATGTTACGTCTAGTCTATGCGACCAGGCTGCCATTCCAACAAAATCATGGCCATACTATCCCCTCAGAACCCAGAACCAAATCTTGGGAGGAGAGACTACCCTTACTACAGCACAAGGGATCATATTTCTCTGATCTGTTTACAATACAATCTCAAATCAGAAAACGTGTGTACTGCCATTACATCGGTGTGTACATTACTTGTTTCTATTGTCTAATTAATCAATTAAATCAAACCGACTTACTGAGGTCATGCTGCTGCCATCGTGCGCTCTCCGACCGGGGAGGAAGGAGACCCATGGGAATGCTGTCTCTGCCCCTCCAGCTCCCCTCCTGCCACCCGCCCCAGGGCACTCTCTCCTGGGCATCGTTGTAGCTGGACTGGACCCCTCCTGGGAGCTGCTGGAGGTCGGACCTGCCCCTCTGCCCCCCGGCTCCATCATCCCTGGGGTAGGGGTTACCATGTGGGTTACTATGATGGGATTGGGATTTCCTGGAAGGACTTTGGAGAGAAGGACAGAGGAGATAACATTACTGGTGTGTTGTTGTATAAACCCTGCATCAGTCAGTCCAACACCTTAATCATTACACTCATAAGGTTGCTGATGGTGTTCTAAGAATCATGCTACAATATTATTATAGACATTTGACATCTGTCATAGACAATAATGGGGTTTTTTCTGAGGCGCTATAAAGTGAGTCTCTTGTAAGAAATACCATTACTTTGGTCACACCGATGAAAGGTTCATGACCGTCTCTAGTACTTAGCACGACATTAACTTAAAATGACAACAAACTCCTTGTACTGTAACACAACATTCAACACACCAAGAAGGAGAATTGGCCCACTTTGACAGTATTCATTTCAGGGATAGCTTCCTGCTACAATGTGTGATGGCACTGGCACTATAAAAAATCTGACACCAATTGAGAGATTAGAGATGATGTGACCAAGCACAGTGGTGGTTTACATTTAAATATACAGAACAAAAGATCCTCTCAGAATTATTTTCTAATACTGGACCATTATGTTTTACTTCACTTCTCATATTTGAGTTATTTGTGCACTCTCCCCCAAAACATTTTTAAGAGCTGTTCTCTACCCATTCAGGTTCTCTACCCAGTTAAAGCAGAATTATAACAAACATCCAAACAACACAATCGTACAAGTTGACACACATACCTCCTATCTATCTCCAGGGTGTCACTGTCATGATAGGCAGGGTTGTTATATACTCCAGTGTTGTTGTAGTGCGACATAGGGATCCTTGGCTTGATCTTCTTCTATAGTGGTTAACCCGGTGGGGGTTTCTGTTTGTCCCTCTCTTCTTTAGTCCCCTGGAGGTCTGAAAGGTCCTCCTACTGTATTCTCAGTAAAACAATTCATGAGAATCAGCTTGCCATTACATAAAATGGGAACTGGAAACGAGACATAAACGTGCCACTAGCAACAAGACCACCTTGGGTATAAAGAAGGGGCAAATACAAGACTTCTGAGACCATACCTCGATGCTATTCCCATCTTACTTTCACAAATAAAGCTGTGCTATCTAATACACATCACATGTTTTGGATTGAATGGCTGTCTTCAGTAAGTTATTTAACTCCCCTGTCCTATCCCTGTGTATATCATTATTTATTAACACAGGGATATGGTTTCTGTTTTGCCATGGTCTGTGCCTCAGTGCTGCCCTATGGCAGTAAACTAGGCAAAGTAGAAGTAACAAATTCCCGAGCAACAAAGTCTGGAAAGAGATCCGACTAACAAATGTGTTGACATGGTAGTTTATTGTGGGGAAAACACAGAAGTTATATGTGACAGTGAATCTTTATTGTCAAATTAAGAGAAATATAACCATGTTCCAAATAATAATAGTATACATTGCTGTTAGATACATTAACAATTTAAAACTATTGTATCAAACAATTGTTAAAAAGAGTAAATCCACAGAGTGTAATTACCTGGTTAATGTGCTGCTTACTCAGGGAAATCTGCTGGCTGCTTGAACAGATGTTGCAAGCCGGAGGATGCCTCCCCTTTTCCTTATAATCCAGGTTTGAAGTGTCAACTGTGGTAGCTAGAGTGCAGTTCTGAGAGATATACCTTTGTTGAACTTTATCACTGTGTGTCTGTGAGACTACCCGGAACTGTGCACTTGAAATAAAGGTAAAAGTCCGGTGGTTCTAAATGCCGTATGCAAATCTAATAGCCTGCTATGGTTGGCATAATGACAAGTATTTCCAAATGATTCCCATAGGACGTGAAAATTAATTGGCATAATAAGATATGGGACGGCCAAGGGCTCAACTGTGTTATTACGAATGACTGCATGTGCAGTGTGCAATAGGATAGGGAATTGCAATGAAGAGTCATAATGATTAACTTTCGTCTTCGACTCTCTATTTAAAACACAATGTCAAACAAAATGTTGAATTCCCGTGAATAACAGCATAATAAACAATTAAATTGTTAGTTGGACATTTTTATTATTTCATATTCAAATAATATGACCCCATTTTAAGCGTAAATAATTATTGATGCTCCATCATTTAAAAGGTTTATGGTGGTGGAATTTGAGGACAGTAGAGCGCGACAAATGTTGTTATATAAATATAAAAGCTAGCTAAATAGCTATACAAATAAACGTCAAATTGTTGGTCGGGTCGTTTGTCAGTATTTAATTTAGATTAAACTCCAGTCATATCCAAAATTAAATAAGCACGATTGTTGTGTATAATTGTGGGAAACCATGCTAGGCCAGTCTAGTATTTATACATCTAGCTCCAGAGTTGCGTCGCTTTGGGATTCAGGAAAGGGAATGCGGCTTTGTTTTACTTCTGCTGACTGACAGCCAACGTCAGCTAGCTACGCTAGTTAGCTAACAAAGTTGTTCATTAAACTTTCGTTGATATTAAAAGTGCACGAGGACAACTGGAAATGGAGAGAGACTCAGGTAACTAAGCAAACTCAATTTCATATGGACCTTTTCAGCAAGTAAGTTAGTAAATGTGGCCAGTTATCTAGCTAGACAAGGCAGGTAAACTTTCCCAATGCTAAAAAGCTATCCAGCCAACGTTAGCTAGCTAACTGTAGCTATCTAACTTTTAGATGAAACTGAGCCAATTGTCGTTGTTATTGAAATAAAACTTCCCTTACTCTTTGAGTTTTATGACATTAAATAGGAACAGTAACTTGGTTGCTGAAGATATGTTTTGATAGATGTAATTATTGAGGTGTGGTTGTTTTTTCAAATGTACCTGTCTGTTGCAATGACTGTATGGCTACACCACTTCCTGTGCATTCACAGCCAAATAGTTTAGTGAGTTCAACAGTATGATATCAATACAGTGTATTGCATTCAAGTACTGCTCTTTAAACCCCACATTTTACTCTCACTTTATGAACTTTAACCCCCAGCCTCTTCCCCAAAACACTTTTTTTTTTACTGTATTTCTCTCTGACAGTGTTCCACAATGACCGTCTGGGAGCACCACGTAACCCACTACTGGACCAGCTCCCCAGCTACCAGTCTCTGCTGTACCGCAGAAAGCCCTCCGCCTCGGGCAGTAACAAGCGCCGTGGCAGCTCACGGACCAGGCTGGGCTCCTCCAGCAGTGGGAAATGGGGACAGACCACATTGGCCAGACAGCATGAGGAGAAACACAGGACTCAGACCCTACAGAGACCAGTCAGGGAACTGCCCAAACCTATGGCGGAGAAACGCAGAGACAAGTCAGATCGCTAATATGTCTTCATGCAGTGTTATACTGGTGTAAAATGTTGTATTGTAATGATAATATGAAAAGGGTTGCACTGTGTAATAACATTTATACTATGTAACTGTATAAGTTACAGGACAACAGAGATTTTTATGTTTTTCACTGTCTTACTGTGTTGGAAGTAATTGTTATCTGCCTTCATTGCCTTCACTCACTGTAGGAGTCAGCAGTGCATAGTTATTGCTCTGCAGGCAGTGTTTAATTTTCTCGTATCAATTTGAGACATTACAGGATTAGTGAGGGAATGCTCTCTGAATCTCTCCTAGATATATGGCAATTCTCAAGCCTTAGGCCAATAACAGAGCACAACATTAACTACAAGTAGGCTATAATTTCATGAGCATAACGATTGGGGCTAGAGATGGTTATGTTGATGGTGGACACTATATTGAGTATCTTTGTTGAAGCTCTCTTGGTGGATTCTGGTGTGATGTTAGTATTCTTGAAAAATTATTAGTATGTAAACATTGACTGACTGATTGATTGCTTAATATATTGACTGATTGATCATCTGATAGGGACCAGCGTTTGGAGCAGGCCAAGGATCTGAGCAGTTGGAGCCAGTGGAGACAGAGCACCAGACGGACCCTGAGGAGGCTGAAGGAGGATGGGTTTGAGATGCTCAGCAACCTGGAGCTCTGGAGGGGAGACATCCATGTCATTGAGGGTAAGAGAGTGGTTGCCAGTGACAAAATGACCTGTTACTCCAATTGACTTCTATTGACATCAATACATGATTAGTTACACGATCAAAGCTCAACATTGAAATTGTGAGGGACAAAGGCAGAGTGTCCACAGAGATGATGTAATATCGCTGATGAAAATTGGGCAATTTAAAAGTTTTTTTTGCTCACTTGTGTGTCTTCTGTTGGAAGCATTGAAATATATGAGTGCGTTGATGTTGATCTCTTTAAGATCCGGGATGGTATCTAAATCACTCATCCTTTCCCTTCTCGGTGTCCCATCACAGGGATGTTTGGCACGGGGATCCTGTCCTACTTCTCCTTCCTGCGTTTCCTGGTGCTGCTCAACTTCATCATGTTCCTGCTCATGTTCGGCTTCGTCATGCTGCCCATCATCACCGCCCCCCATGCCTCAGGGAACACCACCTTCAACCACGTAGATGGTAACACAGGCCTTTACGTGTTATAGAGTAAAGTAGACCATATTATACATGTAACTGTCAAGATAAAGGAAACACACAGACCCTTTAAACCGCCTATGCTCCTTTGAGACCCGTCTTTCAAAGTAGCGAAAAATAATAAGCATTTTTATACAAGACTCTAAGCATGATGGGATGTTAATTACTGAATTAACTCAGGAACCACACCTGTGTGGAAGCACCTGCTTTCAATAGACTTTGCATCCCTCATTTGCTGAAGTGTTTCCTTTATTTTGGCAGTTACATGTACATCACAGGAGGTTGGTGGCACTTTAATTGGGGAGGACGGGCTCGTGGCAATGGCTTGAGCAGAATGTGTGTAATGGTATCAAATACATCAAACACATGGTTTCCATGTGTTTGGTGCCATTCCATTCGCTCAGTTCCAGCTATTATTATGAGCCGTCCTCCCCTCAGCAGCCTCCACTGCTGTACATTAATTATATAGTATTTATGTCAACTGTAAGTCAGTAAGAGATTAACACCACATTCAACCATGTTGTCATGAAGGTTCAGTTAGAGAGGAGAGATATGGGGCATGTAGCTGTTCTGTAACTGTTCTGCGACATCAGTCATCTTTACATTAGATTATGAAGGTTGTATTGTTATGAGATATACAGTGGGGCAAAAAAGTATTTAGTCAGCCACCAATTGTGCAAGTTCTCCCACTTAAAAAGGTGAGAGAGGCCTTTAATTTTCATCATAGGTACACTTCACTTCAACTATGACAGACAAAATTAGAAAAAAAGCCAGAAAATCACATTGTAGGATTTTTAATTAATCAATTTGCAAATTATGGTGGAAAATAAGTATTTGGTCAATAACAAAAGTTTATCTCAATACTTTGTTGGCAATGACAGAGGGCAAACGTTTTCTGTAAGTCTTCACAAGGTTTTCACACATTGTTGCTGGTATTTTGGCCCATTTCTCCATGCAGATCTCCTCTAGAGCAGTGATGTTTTCGGGCTGTTGCTGGGCAACACGGACTTTCAACTCCCTCCAAAGATTTTCTATGGGGTTGAGATCTGGAGACTGGCTAGGCCACTCCAGGACCTTGAAATGCTTCCTTTTTTTTTTGTTGAATTTTTACCCCTTTTTCCTCCCCAATTTCATAGTATCCAATTGTTGTAGTAGCTACTATCTTGTCTCATCGCTACAACTCCCGTACGGGCTCGGGAGAGACGAAGGTTGAAAGTCATGCGTCCTCCGATACACAACCAACCAAGCCGCTGCTTCTTTAACACAGCGCACATCCAACCCGGAAGCCAGCCGCACCAATGCGCCGGAGGAAACACCGTGCACCTGGCCACCTTGGTTGTGTACACTGCGCCCAGCCCGCCACAGGAGTCGCTGGTGCGCGATGAGACAAGGACACCCCTACCGACCAAGCCCTCCCTAACCCGGGCGACGCTAGGCCAATTGTGCGTCGCCCCACGGACCTCCCGGTCGCGGCCGGTTACGACAGAGCCTGGGCGCGAACCCAGGGACTCTGATGGCACAGCTGGCGCTGCAGTACAGCGCCCTTAACCACTGCGCCACCCGGGAGGCTGAAATGCTTCTTACGAAGCCACTCCTTCGTTGCCCGGGCGGTGTGTTTGGGATCATTGTCATGCTGAAAGACCCAGCCACGTTTCATCTTCAATGCCCAAAGCATGATGTTTCCACCCCCATGCTTCACAGTAGGTATGGTGTTCTTTGGATGCAACTCAGCATTGAGTTTTTACCAAAAAGTAAATTTTTGGTTTCATCTGACCATATGACATTCTCCCAATCTTCTCCTGGATCATCCAAATGCTCTCTAGCAAACTTCAGACGGGCCTGGACATGTACTGGCTAAAGCAGGGGGACACGTCTGGCACTGCAGGATTTGAGTCCCTGGCGGTGTAGTGTGTTACTGATGGTAGGCTTTGTTACTTTGGTCCCAGCTCTCTGCAGGTCATTCACTAGGTCCTCCCGTGTGGTTCTGGGATTTTTGCTCACCGTTCTTGAGATCATTTTGACCCCACGGGGTGAGATCTTGCGTGGAGCCCCAGATCGAGGGAGATTATCAGTGGTCTTGTATGTCTTCCATTTCCTAATAATTGCTCCCACAGTTGATTTCTTCAAACCAAGCTGCTTACCTATTGCAGATTCAATCTTCCCAGCCTGGTGCAGGTCTACAATTTTGTTTCTGGTGTCCTTTGACAGCTCTTTGGTCTTGGCCATAGTGGAGTTTGGAGTGTGACTGTTTGAGGTTGTGGACAGGTGTCTTTTATACTGATAACAAGTTCAAACAGGTGCCATTAATAGAGGTAACGAGTGGAGGACAGAGGAGCCTCTTAAAGAAGAAGTTACAGGTCTGTGAGAGCCAGAAATCTTGCTTGTTTGTAGGTGACCAAATACTTATTTTCCACCATCATTTGCAAATAAATTCATAAAAAATCCTACAATGTGATTTTCTGGATTTTTCTTTCTCATTTTGTCTGTCATAGTTGAAGTGTACCTATGATGAAAATGACAGGTCTCTCTCATATTTTTTACGTGGGAGAACTTGCACAATTGGTGGGTGACTAAATACTTTTTTGTCCCACTGTGTGTGTGTGTATGTATGTGTGTATGTATGTATGTGTGTGTGTGTATATATATATATATATATATATATATATATATATATATATATATATAATTATTTTTATTCATTGTTAATGGACTTCTAGAAAGATGTCTTACCAATATTATATTGTTGCTTCTGTTGTGAACCACAGGCTTCGAGTGCAGTAACTACCCCAGCACCTCTCGCCGTGGCCTGGTGGTTTTCCACCAGCACATCACAGACCTCCTCTCAGGGGCGGTACGGACTACTCTCCTCATATACCACGCCCTCTTATTCATTTAATTCAGTCACTCATTGTACGTCTGCATAGCACTGTAGATTATGTTTTAGGACTGAGAAGGACTCCCCTGTTTGTTTCAAATCTTAAAGGGCTTTCTGGAGCAGACCTACCTCTTCTATGGTTACTACAAGGTAGAGACCATTCACTTCCCTAAGTTCACCTACAACCTGCCTCTGGCCTACCTGCTGGTCACCATAGCCTACCTCTTCCTCAGTCTCATATGGATAGTCAAAAGGTAAAAAAGTGCCCTATCTTACTGTATTCAGACTTGTCAATTATACTAGTCTTTTGGATAAACCGGTCCTCAAAAGGCATATCTTCTCAAACATGCACACGCTGTCCAATTGTTTTTCATGGTCATGCAAGTCATATACTGTTAAAGAAATACTTCAGTTTTTTAGCAATTTCCAAATCTGCATTTCTCGTCGTTCCCCAAAGGTCTGCGACTGGCTTGAAGCGTAAACTGGTGCAGGACGAGGATCGCTTCCAGAGCTTCTGCAACAAGATCTTTGCCGGCTGGGACTTCTGTATCGTCAACGACAGCGCAGCCAGGCTCAAGAGGAGCAGTCTTCTTTATGAACTGAAGGTGAGGTGTCAGTAGTCAGTCGATAGTATTGGTTGACTCAAAACAACTGGGAGAAATGTGATTCACCACTATTGACAAAGTGAATTGAAGTCCTCAGTTCACACATTCCAGTTACAGCCATATAATGTAACAGAACTGTATTGGTTCACTTCTGTTTACCACTCACTTTTCAACAACTCCGTTCAGAAGGAGCAGTGTTTATTTGTTTATTAATATACACAGTATAAGTGCTTATAACCGCATATAATGGAGATCCTATATTAATTCCTCTGTCCTTTCTATGTCAACAGACTGATCTGGAAGAGGAGCGCATCAAGCAGAAGATAGCAGACAGGACACGGAAGGAGAAGTGTCGGATCTACGTGATCCGACTGATCCTGAATCTGTTTGTGATCGCTGTACTGGCTGCCTGCTTCTACTCCATCTACATAGCCACCAACTTCTCCCAGAAAGCACAGATGACTAAGGTAACTAGGCAAGTCAGTTAAGAACATATTCTTATTTACAATGATGGCCTACCCCGGCCAAACCTGGACGACGCTGGGCCAATTGTGCGCCGGCCCTATGGGACTCCCAATCACGACCAGATGTGATACAGCCTGGATTCGAACCAGGGTCTGTAGTGACGCCTCTTGCACTGAGATGCAGTGCCTTAGACTGCTATACCACCCGGGAGCCCCATTTAGTGGAGGATTCTTTTTAAATCACATTGTGATAAACCTTTAAACAGCCATGTTAGTTCAGTTTAATTTGATGTGTACTATGGAAGCTTAAATTTGAATTGCAGCAGCACATACAAGAAAACAAATGTAAATCAATAATCAACATGAAGGGAGTTGAAGCATGAATGGAGGAGGAGCATCTTGGTTACAGCCAGGGAGGATAGTTGGTCAGAGATGGGTCTGGAGTCTCCTCAGCACACCCTGCTGTCCCTGATGTCCTCAGCCTTTCCTTATGGACTCTGTAGGTAGCTGTTCAATAGACATATGCTTATTTTAGATTTGATACATATGTCTAAGTTTAGCACAGGTGTGTCAAATATACAGCACACGGGTGGTCTGAGTAAAAACTGAAATATATAATTTTATTATAATAGTTTTCCACCCGGGGGAAAAAAATGATATTAATCGCCATTGAAATGACTAAAACCAAATCTAAACTGTAGAATTGATAATGGACCTACATTTATTATGTCTTCACTCTTTCCAGCATCCTAAAAGTCATCGAAAGGAAAACTAGACAGTCAGGGAGCATTGACGAGACTGAATGCGGCCCACGGGGAAAAATTTGTTTGACACCCCTGGTTTAGCACAATTTTTAAATGTTTTATTTTTTATTTATCTGCGCAAGTCAGTTAAGAGCAAAATCTTATTTACAATGACGGCCTAACCCAGACCACGCTGGGCCAATTGTGCGCCGTCTTATTGGACTCCCAATCATGGCCGGTTGTGATACAGCCTGGATCGAGCTAGGGTCTGTAGTGACGCCTTGAAGCACTGAGATGCAGTGCCTTAGACCACTGGCCACTCGGGAGCACAATGGTTGTGTTTTTTTTATTTTTACGTTTATCGATTTTACAAACAACACAAACATCAACACAGAACGACACTGACACGTTCAACAATTTCAAAGTTTGAGGGATGAGCACAATGGCTGTTCTATTGAAATGAATGCTCTCTTCCTCAGTACTGTATACAGTGGGGCAAAAAAATATTTAGTCAGCCACCAATTGTGCAAGTTCTCCCACTTAAAAAGATGAGAGAGGCCTGTAATTTTCATCATAGGTACACTTTAACTATGACAGACAAAATTAGAAAAAAAAATCCAGAAAATCACATTGTGGGATTTTTAATGAATTGATTTGCAAATTATGGTGGAAAATAAGTATTTGGTCAATAACAAAAGTTTATCTCAATACTTATATACCCTTTGTTGGCAAAGACAGAGGTCAAATGTTTTCTGTAAGTCTTCACAAGGTTTTCCACACACTGTTGCTGGTATTTTGGCCCATTCCTCCATGCAGATCTCCTCTAGAGCAGTGATGTTTTGGTGCTGTTGCTGGGCAACACAGACTTTCAACTCCCTCCAAAGATTTTCTATGGGGTTGAGATCTGGAGACTGGCTAGGCCACTCCAGGACCTTGAAATGCTTCTTACGAAGCCACTCCTTCGTTGCCCGGGCGGTGTGTTTGGGATCATTGTCATGCTGAAAGACCCAGCCATGTTTCATCTTCAATGCCCTTGTTGATGGAAGGAGGTTTTCACTCCAAATCTCACGATACATGGTCCCATTCATTCTTTCCTTTACACGGATCAGTCGTCCTGGTCCCTTTGCTGAAAAACAGCCCAAAGCATGATGTTTCCACCCCCATGCTTCACAGTAGGTATGGTGTTCTTTGGATGCAACTCAGCATTCTTTGTCCTCCAAACACAACGAATTGAGTTTTTACCAAAAAGTTCTATTTTGGTTTCATCTGACCATATGACATTCTCCCAATCTTCTTCTGGATCATCCAAATGCTCTCTAGCAAACTTCAGACGGGCCTGGACATGTACTGGCTGAAGCAGGGGGACACGTCTGGCACTGCAGGATTTGAGTCCCTGGCGGCGTAGTGTGTTACTGATGGTAGGCTTTGTTACTTTGGTCCCAGCTCTCTGCAGGTCATTCACTAGGTCCTTCTGTGTGGTTCTGGGATTTTTGCTCACCGTTATTGTGATCATTTTGACCCCACGGGGTGAGATCTTGCGTGGAGCCCCAGATCGAGGGAGATGATCAGTGGTCTTGTATGTCTTCCATTTCCTAATAATTGCTCCCACAGTTGATTTCTTCAAACCAAGCTGCTTACCTATTGCAGATTCAGTCTTCCCAGCCTGGTGCAGGTCTACAATTTTGTTTCTAGTGTCCTTTGACAGCTCTTTGGTCTTGGCCATAGTGGAGTTTGGAGTGTGACTGCTTGAGGTTGTGGACAGGTGTCTTTAATACTGATAACAAGTTCAAACAGGTGCCATTAATACAGGTAATGAGTGGAGGACAGAGGAGCCTCTTAAAGAAAAAGTTACAGGTCTGTGACATCCAGAAATCTTGCTTGTTTGTAGGTGACGAAATACATATTTTCCACCATAATTTGCAAATAAATTCATAAAAAATCCTACAATGTGATTTTCTGGATTTTTTTTCTCATTTTGTCTGTCATAGTTGAAGTGTACCTATGATGAAAATTACAGGCCTCTCTCATCTTTTTAAGTGGGAGAACTTGCACAATTGGTGGCTGACTAAATACTTTTTTGCCCCACTGTACCTAATGGCATGTGCCTTTTCTGTTTTACTTCAAACACCCGTTGTCATAACAGGTGAACTTCATCCTGGACCTGATCTATGAGTATCTGCCTTCCATCGTCATCACCCTGGCCAACTTCATCACCCCCCTCATCTTCTCCCTCATCATCCAGTTTGAAGACTACTCCCCCGCCTTTGAGATCCGCTTCACTCTCATGAGGTAAACAACAGGGCTGGGGTTGTTTTATTTCTATTCAGTCATTACATTTTTCAGTTTACTTCCTGAATTGATATGAAATTTACCCCAACCCTGGCAACCACGCACTTACTTCTGTGAAAATCAATGAATGATGCTCTTGATGTTTCACACCGATTCTAGTTTGCATACTGATGTAGCACCCTGGTATTGATGAATAGATTTTTGCATTTTAACACCAACGTAATTCCTTTGTAATGTCATAATCTTTCCACAGATGTGTGTTCATGCGCCTGACCAGTATCTGTGTGCTTCTCGTCTCCCTCTGGGGTCAGATCACCTCTTGCCAGGAAGGCAACTGTATCTGCGGGTACAACCACATCCTCTACCCGGTGAGTGGAGGTCAAAGGTTACCGTAGATATACAATACCAGTCAGGTTTCTTTATTTGTACTATTTTCTACATTGTAGAATAATAGTGAAGACATCAAAACTATGAAATAACACATATAGAATCATGTAGTAACCAAAAAAGTGTTTAACAAATCAAAATACATTTTTGATTTTAGATTATTCAAAGTAGCCACCCTTTGCCTTGATGACAGCTTTGCACACTCTTGGCATTATCTCTATCAGCTTCACCTGGAATGCTTTTCCAACAGTCTTGAAGGAGTTCCTACATATGCTGAGCACTTGTTGGCTGCTTTCCTGCACTCTGCGGTCCAACTCATCCCAAATCATGTCAATTGGGTTGAGGTCGGGTGATTGTGGAGGCCAGGTCATCTGATGCACCACTCCATCACTCTCCTTCTTGGTCAAATAGCCCTTACACAGCCTGGAGGTGTCTATTACTTGAACTCTGTGAAACATTTATTTGGGCTGCATGAACTTATCCTCTGCAGCAGAGGTATCTCTGGGTCTTCTTTTCCTGTGGCAGTCCTCATGCGAGTCAGTTTCATCATAGCGCTTGATGGTTTTTGCGACTGCACTTGAAGAAATGCTCAAAGTTCTTGAAATATTCTGTATTGACTGGCCTTCATGTCTTAAAGTAATGATGTACTGTCATTTCTCTTTGCTTATTTGAGCTGTTCTTGCCATAATATGGACTTGGTCTTTTATCAAATAGGGCTATCTTCTGTATACCACCCCTAACTTGTCACAACACAACTGATTGGCTCAAACGCATTAAGAAAGAAAGAAATTCCACTTTTAACAAGGCACACCTGTTAATTGAAATGCATTCCAGGTGACTACCTCATGAAGCTGGAGGTAGTCACCTGGAATGCAAAAATCTATTCATCCAGCTGGTTGAGAGAATGCCAAGAGTGTGCAAAGCTGTCAGAGGCAAAGGGTGGCTACTTTGAAGAATCTCAAATCTAAAAATATTTTTGACTTGTTTAACACTTTTTTGGTTACTACATGATTCCATATGTGTTATTTCATAGTTTTGATGTCTTCACTATTATTCTACAATTTAGTAAAAATAAAGAACATCCCTGGCATGAGTAGGTGTGTCCAAACTTTTGACTGGTACTGTACATATTGATATTGGACGTTACTATGATCTCATATAATTCTACCTCTGCCTATAGTGTTGGGAGTCTCGCGTGGGCCAGGAGATGTACAAACTCATGATCTTTGATTTCATCATCATCGGTGCCGTCACTGTCTTTGTGGAGTTCCCTAGGAAGTAAGTCATCTTTTCTCTTCTCTCCTCTTCTCTCCTCTCCTCTTCTGACGGTTCTCTCCCTCTCCCCCTCCCCCTAGACTCATAGTGGACTACTGTGACTGCGGCCTGGCCAAGTGGTGGGGCCAGCAGGAGTTTGCCATCCCCCAGAACGTCCTGGAGATTGTGTATGGCCAGACCATCTGCTGGATCGGGACGTTCTACTGCCCCCTGCTGCCCGCCATCTGCACCATCAAGTACTTCATCATCTTCTACATCAAAAAGGTAACATACCATAGAAATATTAGACCGTATCAATGTACTGTGATAGGTGGGCCGGTGGCCATAATTGTAGTTCTATGTAATACAGTACAGTAAAAGCATCAGGAAGGTACAGAAACTAAAACAGGAAGCAGCTGTGCTCAGGTCTGTTCAACCCTGATCCGACCAATCGGATTCCACGCTTCAAGATTGCTTCGATCACGTGGACTGGGATATGTTCCGCATAGCGTCAAACAACAACATTGATGAATACGCTGATTCAGTGAGCGAATTTATTAGCAAGTGCATCGGTGATGTTGTACCCACAGCGTCTATTGAAACATTCCCCAACCAGAAACCGTGTATTGATGGCAGCATTCGTGCAAAACTGAAAGCGCGAACCACTGCTTTTAATCAGGGCAAGGTGACCGAATACAAACAGTGTAGCTATTCCCTCCACAAGGCAATCAAACAAGCTAAGTGTCAGTATAGAGACAAAGTAGAATCGCAATTCAATGTGTGGCAGGGTCTACAGTCAATATGTGGCAGGGTCTACAGTCAATCACGGACTACAAACAAAAACCAGCCCTGTCGCTGACCACGATGTCTTCCTCCCAGACAAACTAAACAACTTCTTTGCTCGCTTTGAGGACAATACGGTACCACTGACACGGCCCGCCACCAAGACCTGCGGGCTCTCCTTCACTGCAGCCAACGTGAGTAATACATTTAAACAGGTTAACCCTCGCAAGGCTGCAGGCCCAGACGTCATCCCCAGCCGCGTCCTCAGAGCATGCGCAGACCAGCTGGCTGGTGTGTTTACGGACATATTCAATCAATCCTTATCCCAGTCTGCTGTTCCCACATGCTTCAAGAAGGCCACCATTGTTCCTGTTCCCAAGAAAGCTAAGGTAACTGAGCTAAATGACTACCGCCCCGTTGCACTCACTTCCGTCATCATGAAGTGCTTTGAGAGACTAGTCAAGGACCATATCACCTCCACCCTACCTGACACCCTAGACCCACTCCAATTTGCTTACCACCCCAATAGGTCCACAGACGACGCAATCGCAATCACACTGCACATTGCCCTAACCCATCTGGACAAGAGGTATACCTATGTGAGAATGCTGTTCATCGACTACAGCTCAGCATTTAACACAATAGTACCCTCCAAACTCGTCATCAAGCTCGAGACCCTGGGTTTCGACCCCGCCCTGTGCAACTGGGTCCTGGACTTCCTGACGGGCCGCACCCAGGTGGTAAGGGTAGGTAACAAGAGATCCACCCTGCTGATCCTCAACACTGGGGCCCCACAAGGGTGAGTTCTCAGCCCTCTCCTGTAATCACTGTTCACCCATGACTGCGTGGCCATGCACGCCTCCAACTCAATCATCAAGTTTGCAGACAACACAACAGTAGTGGGCTTGATTACCAACAACGACGAGACAGCCTACAGGGAGGAGGTGAGGGCCCTCGGAGTGTGGTATCAGGAAAATAACCTCACACTCAATTTCAACAAAACAAAGGAGATGATCGTGGACTTCAGGAAACAGCAGAGGGAGCAGCCCCCTATCCACATCGACGGACAGTGGAGAGGGTGGAAAGTTTTAAGTTCCTCGGCGTACACATCACGGACAAACTGAAATTCTCCACCCACACAGACAGTGTGGTGAAGAAGGTGCAGCAGCGCCTCTTCAACCTCAGGAGGCTGAAGAAATTCGGGCTTGTCACCAAAAACCCTCTCAAACTTTTACAGATGCACAATCGAGAGCATGCTGTCGGGCTGTATCACCGCCTGGTATGGCAACTGCTCCGCCCACAATCTTAAGGCTCTCCAGAGGGTAGTGAGGTCTGCACAACGCATCACCGGGGGCAAACTACCTGCCCTCCAGGACACCTACACCACCCGATGTCACAGGAAGGCCAAAAAAATCATCAAGGACATCAACCACCCGAGCCACTGCCTGTTCACCCCACTATCATCCAGAAGGCGAGGTCAGTACAGGTGCATCAAAGGGTGGACCGAGAGACTGAAAAACAGCTTCTATCTCAAGGCCATCAGACTGTTAAACAGCCACCACTAACATTGAGTGGCTGCTGCCAACATACTGACTCAACTCTAGCCACTTTAATAATAGAAAAATTGATGTAATAAATGTATCACTAGCCACTTTAAACAATGCCACTTAATATAATGTTCACATACCCTACATTACTCGTCTCAAATGAATATACTGTACTCTATACCATCTACTGCATCTTGCCTATGCTGTTCGGCCATCACTCATTCATATATTTGTATGTACCATTTCTTATTCATTCCTTTACACTTGTGTGTATAAGGTAGTTGTTGTGAAATTGTTAGGTTAGATTACTTGTTAGATATTACTGCATGGTCGGAACTAGAAGCACAAGCATTTCGCTACACTCCCATTAACATCTGCTAACCATGTGTATGTGACAAATATAATTAGATTTGATATGAATGACTGTTTGTGTTTTTGGTTGTAGCATATGGTTTTAGCTGGGTCTAAACCTCGGGTTACATACTCTAGGTAACTGATTGAGTTGAGCGATACTGTACCTCATAGGTAATAGTGTAGGTCAGGATATTTCCTTATCCTAATTCCTTCACCCAATTGATAGAGAAAAGGAATATCCCATACCTGTGTGCATTATGTTGCCTGAAATGACTGAAAGGGAATTCTCACCCACAAATATGTTGATGAATGTATGTATTGTCTACCCTGCAGGTGACCCTGGTGAATAACTGCCGCCCGGCCACTCGTCCATTCCGAGCCTCCAGCTCCAACTTCTTCTTCCTGGCTGTGCTGCTGATTGGCCTGGCACTGGCTTGTGTACCTGTTACCATTGGCATCGCACAGTGAGTACATGGCAGCAGTTAACCTACCATGCATGTGTTTTTATTTCCATAGATAACCATCAATATGGCTAGTTGCACTGAAACTCACCGTGCACCAATCTCAAACCCTTTTCACGCTGTTGAGCCTAACTGAGCCTAGCTTAGCTGTACTGCTGAAACTGGGCTGGATAGGAAATATTTGAGTCAGCACAGTACAGTTTGGCTTGGCACCATAGTGTGAAAATAGTATAAATCTGCTCCTAGATCAGTTGTTGGGGACATAAACTTACCCTCCCGTTTCTCCCTTATCAGGATCAGCTGTTCCCAGGCCTGTGGTCCCTTCGTTAACTACACCACATCCTGGGAGGTGCTCCCCCGGACGGTGTCCCAGCTGCCTGCAGGTGCACGCATGTTCCTCCTGGCCATCTCCTCTGAGGCCTTCGCCGTCTCCCTCTTTGTCATCACATGGTACGGGTTCAGGCCAATGATATCACTCCTGTCTACGGTTCATTATCATTTGATATCCAGGCCGATAGACTGTGGTTTCAGCCACTCAATCAATAAAATATATTTATAAAACCTTCTTTTCATCAACACGTCACAACGGGCTATCAAAAATCTGCTTTGTTAACCGTTGTCTCTTTCCTCCCTCAGCCTGGCCATGTTTTATGTCATTGCTCTAGCTGGAGCGCACAAGCAAGTGATCAACCAACTGAGGGAACAGCTAGTCATGGTGAGTAGCTACAGTAACCAGTCTACATGGCTGCACAACTCTACTGTACAGTAGCTTCATAGGACTTAGCTGTAGGGACAGGATTATTTTCCTGACCAGAAAACAATCTAGCTCCTAGTTATCTGGCATAACATTGTTATAGGGTTAATTATAGGTTATTATTAGTTATAGGGTTAACCCTCCTCTTCTCCCTGTTCGGCCAGGATGGGCGAGACAAGCGTTTCCTGATCCAGAAGCTGTGTCAGGCCCAGAGGACCTGTGCTATTAGATCTACAGGTGCTGGTTCCCAGTCCCACTCCTCAGACAGAGTCAGTCCCAGCTACCGCTCCAACTCTGGGGTCTTCCTGGTCCAGCCACCCCCGGACTCTGCTACTCATGTCTGAGTTGCTAAGATTAGGCCCTTGAGTTTTACCTGACCGAAAAACTCAGGGCTCTTGATATTACTTGTAACTGGCTGTCTAAACACTATTACTGGGATACACTATAGGTGCTGGCTTACCAGACATATATTAAGTCTAGACCTGGACTAAAATGCATGCTCAATGGAGAATCTCCATTAAAATAGCTTTTTAGTCCAGGACCAGGCTTGATCTATGTCCAGGAAACCAGGCCTACCACTGGAAGACACTAGATTTGAGGAACACTATGCAACTGGGGGATTAGCTTTGCCTATCAAGGATATTTGGTTTTGATCCAACGCATGTTGAGATCTGTGAATGTTTAAACGTTTAACAAGCACAGTTATACAATATTGGACCAATAGTTTGAACTCAAGGCTGGCAAAATAGCTATTTACTGCCTTTTGTGGAGAATATATTGTCCTGTTTGTTGTTTACTATATGTAGCCTACCATAAACATTACTATATGTGATGTCATGATGATAATTCTGCTGACTATTACCTTTTTCCTTCCAAGAAGGACTCTATTTATGACAAGAACCACTATAAAACGTTGAATTGCCCTTCTGAGTAAAGTAATTTAAAAAAATCAAAGCTGATCCCATATTGTTCCACTTGAACGCCTATAAACACTAAACATTCTTGCACTTTAAATGTGGCCTTTCTTGTTTATCTTTTAAAGGTATACTGTATTGATTTGTGTAAACTTATATTCTTTAATCTCTTGTTTACTATTTCCATTAACTCCCTCTAAGTATTAACTTTTAATAACCATGACAAGCTACATGTGATTTAATATTTCAAAATGTATTTGAGATCTACTGTCCCAACTTCCGCTACATACCAAACTGAACTAATACTTTTTTACTGTACTCTGTCTCCACTGCCTGTGTTCCATAAAGGGGAAGTGTTGTTTTATCCATTGCAAACCATTGTTTATGAGTGAACTGTTACATTTGAATCAACTAGTAAGATGTAATTTTGGCAAAAGTTTTATAATTCTAAAATCTGTGTGTTATTCATTGTTATAAACTGGGTGGTTCAAGCCCTGAATGCTGATTGGCTGACAGCCGTGGTATATCAGACTGTATACCACGGGTTTGACAAACCATGTGTTTTTACTGCTCTAATTACTTTGGTAAACAGTTTATAATAGCAATAAGGCACCTCAGGGGTTTGTGGTATATGGCCAACTCCGCTTTGCGTGGTGCTTAAGAACAGCCCTTAGCCGTGGTATATTGGCCATATACCACACCCCCTCTGGCCTTATTGCTTATTGATTTGTGGCTGGAAAAGGAAAATAAATAATGCAAGTATTTAAAACGTATGTTATTTCTTGTCATACTTTGTGTGAATATAACTTGTTTAATTTGTTCAGTAGTGAAACCCAAAAGACAAGATTCTGTTCATATTTGAATAGACACCTTTTCAAAACTAGATACTTAATCTGTCACCTCCGCACCAGCAGGTGTCGACGCCTCCAGATTAGGTAGTTGCTGCTCCTTCAACAGCGCAGTTTACGGAACCGGAGGCAGCGTGCACTGTCAATTCGGTTGTCCAGAAAAATCTTCTGACGAAAACTCGGAATAACGGAACCGGCAGACATGGCAGTGTTCTGGATATTATTTGGAATCATCTGCTGCCAGTTTATTACAGTGTCAGCTGATGACATTGTGGTGGCCTGCGGAGGGTTTGTGAAATCCGACGTTGAAATCAACTACTCGCTGATCGAGGTGAGTGCAGAGACGGCCTACTACCTTAGTAGGCGGAGACACTATTGCTGGGGGTCTTGAGTGGTGAAAAGACAGTTGAGTTTGAATGAAATAACATTACTCCCAAGGTGGCTAGTAAGATGATCTAGCTAACTCTCTGAGTAGCCACACTAATCTCACGAGCCATCTCTGATCTATGTTGCTGGTTTCTCGTGCACAACCATGTCGAAATTCAGAACTTGCTAGCTAACTAGTTAACATAGTATTGTACTAACTAGCTATCCTTACAAAACACATCAGAAACGCAATAACTTGAAGCTATTTAAAAGTATCTAAATGTGTTTAACTGATTTTAAGCCCTTTCTATATTTTAAAACTCTGAGCGAATGGTAGTTTACGCACTGGCTAGCTAACGTTAGCTGGCATGCTAAAGTTGACCTAGCTAGTTGCCAGTCCACCTAAACCCCGCTGTACTGACGAGGTATTGCACCATACACGCACCATTTACAATAATAGGATTACTATTTAGTCAAATAATCTCAGACTGGACCACCCTCACCCCAATGACTGCCGGTGCAAGTCATTCACGTTAGCTAACAAGCTACTTGATTGGAAAAGCCTATAGTACTGTCCAGCATGCATCGCATGAAATCATGCTTTTGCCTTTTTGGTTGTGTTTATGCATTGCTAAATACACATCGTCTGTCTTGTCTCTCACAGATTAAAGTGTACACCAAACAAGGGTCTTTGAAATATCAGACGGACTGTGCTCCCATCAATGGATACTTTATGATTCCCCTCTATGACAAGGTAATGAATGTATTGATCCGAGTAGGCAGGCGGCCTCATTGTAATGTCATAATAAATGAAACAAACGTGGTATCCATACGTTTGATACCGTTTCATTTATTCCATTCGAGACATTACAATGAGCCCGTCCTATAGCTTCTCCCACCAGCTTCCTGTGGTATTGATACATATGAAAATGCAGTTGTAGTAGTAGTATGGCATTGGTTTGTCTAAACCTCAGACTGTTTCCCTGGTTACTTCATGGATATCAGTCTGAAAGAAGTCACTGTAAAAAAGACGCAGTAGTCTCTACAAGACAGAATGTTGAATACAATTCTATTTAATCGTACTTTACCAGTTGTCCGTGCTATTGGTCCTTTCGGTGGTATCAGGTGAAGATGGGGTAGCCACAGGAAAGGGCTGTTTACCCCACTTTTTGCGGCAGCGGTTCTGTTGCTTATATTTCCCACCTCCTGACGCATTTCACGTGATGCACAATATCAAACAATAGCCGAATGTAGCTTAATGTTGTCGAGCAAAGCACAGTTACCTCGCAATCATCTGAAAGTGCTTGTGAAATTTGCCAGTTGATTGCGTGGGACAAAGTTCAGTCTGTGCTTCGGTTAAACTCGGCATTGTTGACATATTGTGCAGCGTCGCATGTGAATTGAGTCAGCATTGAAAATACAAACCGACATACAGCCCAGCGTACTGAAAGTCGGGTTGATAACACTACTCTGTGGATATTTTGTCTCAGATTACCTACTTTTATAGGGACAAAATCAGTGGACAACAGGCAAAGTACGTTCAAATGAAGTTTATTCAACAGTTTGACTTGTGATGGGACTGTTAGAGCCTACAGTTTAGAGACGAGAGAGGAGTCGTCCACTCTCGGGTTCATAGTGGCAGTTCTGCTAATATTTGACTCTGTTATTCACAGGGAGACTTTGTGTTGAAGATTGAGCCTCCTCTTGGGTGGAGCTTTGGTAAGGAGAATTTCATGTGTATTTGTAGCTCTTGTGTATAGCCAGCAGTGCTGTAACAGAACACTCTGTCTGTGTTTTTGCAGAGCCCACCAGTGTGGACCTCTATGTGGACGGGGTCAATGATATCTGCACCAAGGAGCAGGACATCAACTTTGTCTTCACTGGCTTCTCTGTCTCTGGAACGGTGAGAGGAACTCTTCTTCAATAAGCCTTGGCCTAACCCTTGTGGGGATGGTGCTCTCTGGAATAGTTAGTCATTTAGCAGATGCTCTTATCCAGAGCGACTTACTGGCGCAATTAGAGTGAAGTGTCTTGCTCATCAACATGTTTTTTAAATCTAGTCAGCCCGGGGATTCGAACCAGCGACCTTTCTGTTACTGGCCCAACGCGCTTAACCGCTAGACTACGTTCCACCCCCCCCAAAAGACTCAATACATCACTATTTACTGACTAAACAGAATGGCACAGATATCTGCCTCTTTTTAAAATGGTTGTTTAGTGTTAGTACTTACCGGATATACAGTATGTGCATTTCTGAAATAATTGTTTACTTTGTTGTGATGTTAATGTGTTGTGTATGTCCCAGGTGCTAAGTAAAGGCCAACTCCTGGGCCCAGCTGGGGTGGAGATCAGCCTGACCAGGGAGGGAACAGGAGAAAAGCTGCAGACTGTGCTCACTCAGCCTGGAGGAAAGTAAGGGACCGCTCCTCAAACTCTTAACAGCATTACTTTAAACTACAAGGCAATATAACTACCCCTTACAACACAAACAAACACACTGGCTTTTCTTTCAGTAGTGGCAACTCAAGCCAATCAAATCAAATTGTATTTGTCACATACACATGGTTAGCAGATGTTAATGCGAGTGTAGCGAAATGCTTGTGCTTCTAGTTCCGACAATGCAGTAATAACCAACGAGTAATCTAGCTAACAATTCCAAAACTACTACCTTATACACACAAGTGTAAAGGGATAAAGAATATGTACATAAAGATATCTGAATGAGTGATGGTACAGAGCGGCATAGGCAAGATACAGTAGATGGTATTATTGAGTGCAGTATATACATATGAGATGAGTATGTAAACAAAGTGGCATAGTTAGTGGCTAGTGATACATGTATTACATAAAGATGCAGTAGATGATATAGAGTACAGTATATACGTATACATATGAGATAAATAATGTAGGGTATGTAAATATTATATTAAGTAGCATTGTTTAAAGTGGCTAGTGATATATTTTACATCAATTCCCATCAATTCCCCTTATTAAAGTGGCTGGAGTTGAGTCAGTGTGTTGGCAGCAGCCACTCAATGTTAGTGGTGGCTGTTTAACAGTCTGATGGCCTTGAGATAGAAGCTGTTTTTCAGTCTCTCGGTCCACCCTTTGATGCACCTGTACTGACCTCGCCTTCTGGATGATAGCGGGGTGAACAGGCAGTGGCTCGGGTGGTTGTTGTCGTTGATTATTTTTTTGGCCTTCCTGTGACATGGGGTGGTGTAGGTGTCCTGGAGGGCAGGTAGTTTTCCCCCGGTGATGCGTTGTGCAGACCTCACTACCCTCTGGAGAGCCTTACGGTTGTGGGCGGAGCAGTTGCCGTACCAGGCGGTGAAACAGCCCGACAGGATGCTCTCGATTGTGCATCTGTAGAAGTTTGTGAGTGCTTTTGGTGACAAGCCGAATTTCTTCAGCCTCCTGAGGTTGAAGAGGCGCTGCTGCGCCTTCTTCACGATGCTGTCTGTGTGGGTGGACCAATTCAGTTTGTCTGTGATGTGTACGCCGAGGAACTTAAAACTTGCTACCCTCTCCACTACTGTTCCATCGATGTGGATAGGGGGGTGTTCCCTCTGCTGTTTCCTGAAGTCCACAATCATCTCCTTAGTTTTGTTGACGTTGAGTGTGAGGTTATTTTCCTTACACCACACTCCGAGGGCCCTCACCTCCTTCCTGTAGGCCGTCTCGTCGTTGTTGGTAATCAAGCCTACCACTGTTGTGTCGTCCGCAAACTTGACGATTGAGTTGGTGGCGTGTGTGGCCACGCAGTCGTGGGTGAACAGGGAGTACAGGAGAGGGCTCAGAACGCACCCTTGTGGGGCCCCAGTGTTGAGGATCAGCGGGGTGGAGATGTTGTTACCTACCCTCACCACCTGGGGGTGGCCCGTCAGGAAGTCCAGTACCCAGTTGCACAGGGCGGGGTCGAGACCCAGGGTCTCGAGCTTGATGACGAGTTTGGAGGGTACTATGGTGTTAAATGCTGAGCTGTAGTCGATGAACAGCATTCTCACATAGATATTCCTCTTGTCCAGATGGGTTAGGGCAGTGTGGTTGAGATTGCATCGTCTGTGGACCTATTTGGGCGGTAAGCAAATTGGAGTGGGTCTAGGGTGTCAGGTAGGGTGGAGGTGATATGGTCCTTGACTATGCTCTCAAAGCACTTCATGATGACGGAAGTGAGTGCTACGGGGCGGTAGTCATTTAGATCAGTTACCTTAGCTTTCTTGGGAACAGGAACAATGGTGGCCCTCTTGAAGCATGTGGGAACAGCAGACTGGGATAGAGATCGATTGAATATGTCCGTAAACACCAGCCAGCCAGCTGGTCTGCGCATGCTCTGAGGGCGCGGCTGGGGATGGCGTCTGGGCCTGCAGCCTTGCGAGGGTTAACACGTTTAAATGTTTTACTCACCTCGGCTGCAGTGAAGGAGAGTCCGCATGTTTTGGTTGCGGGCCGTGTCAGTGGCACTGTATTGTCCTCAAAGCGGGCAAAAAAGTTATTTAGTCTGCCTGGGAGCAGACTAAATATAAATGCTAATGTTTTTGTACACATCCGCTGTTTTCTATCAGGACAATATACGTGGGGGTGGTACAAGCACTAGGCTTCTAACACAGAATGTTTTGGGTCATTTCACAGGTACACCTTCTCCAAAGTACTTCCTGGAAGTTATGACATCATTGCTTCTCATCCGTCCTGGACCTTGGAGCAGGTGAGTTTCTTTCTGCAGGGCTCATGATCTCAAGCCATCTCAAAGTGCAGCTGTAGGTGTTATTGGCACAGTTTTAGGTGGATGCAATTGGAACTCAATCCTATTGCACAAGTAATATAAGCAAGCAGAGTAAGAACATAAGTGATTACAGGTAGTGTGAACTATGCAAAAAGAATTAGAGCAAAAAACGTTCAAATGATTCACAATCATTTTGCGTTGTCCTTCCACAGAGCGCTACGTCAGTGCGTGTGTCCAGTGCCAATGCAGCGGCTGCAGAACATCTGGTGGTGGGAGGGTACGATGTCTCTGGGGAGGTCCGGAGTGATGGGGAGCCCATGAAAAAAGTCACCTTCCTCCTCTACTCTGCCACAGTGAAGGAGGTGAAATATATTTGTATTGAATTGAAAGGCAAATTGAAAGAGCGGTGGTGTCCAGTCCACTGTGTTTCTATTACATATTGTGATGCACTTCAGTGATATTTTATCCTTAATGTTGGCTGTCTATGAAGCTGGACATTTTATACATGAATATTTAAATTATGATATTGTAACCCAGACGGATACATACAGTTTTTACCCAAAACGGGAATTTCAAGTTTCAGATATATGTAATGCTTATCTTACATCCAGGCTGTATCACAACTAGCCGTGAATGGGAGTCCCATAGGGCAGCGCACAATTGGCCCAGCATCGTCCGGTTTTGGCCGGTGTAGGCCGTCATTGTAAATAAAAATTTGTTCTTAGCTGACTTGCCTAGTTAAATAAAAATAAATACAATTCCCTCTAATATGTGTATTTATTGTGTTTCCCAGGACATCAGTGGCTGTGACACAGCCCCAGTGAATGGAGCCGAGTCTGGAGATGACTCCCTGGTCTACCTGTGTAGTGCCCTGTCCCGAGAGGACGGCATCTTTTCGTTCCCCTCACTGGCCAGCGGAGATTACACTGTGGTAAGATGGCCACCACAACACACTCGTGTGGTTCACACTGCACTTATCCCATGGCAAATTAGCCCTGGGCTAAGAAAATGCCTTTTGATGACTACGTATTCAGCACATATCCCTCCCAGTTAATGTGTGTTGCTGAAATAGCACAGTTGGTGTTCTTATGTTGTCATTAATGTGTAAAATATACATTGGATCTGGAAGGCTCTGTACATAAATCTGGAGGGCTCTATATAAAAATGATGTACTTTGTCTGGTTTCTTGTCCTTCACTTTGACTATGTTGGACTAATTTGTCTGTGTTTCAGATTCCCTTCTACAGGGGAGAGAGGATCACATTTGATGTGGCGCCTTCCAGAATGGACTTCAGGGTGGAGCACAACAGCTTGAAGCTGGAGGTAAGTTTACAGTGCTCCAGCTTCCTGCTTGGCTGCTACTTATGGGTTAAAATCGTACAGCATTGGCCTTTGTGTCATGTGATTAACAGTGGTTATAATACTGTACATGACCCTGGAGGTGTCGTGTGTTATGTTTTGTGTTTCTCTCTCTCTGTAGCCCATCTTCCGTGTCATGGGTTTCTCTGTGACCGGCAGGGTTCTCAACAGCCTGGAGGGGGACGGGGTACCTGACGCCACGGTAACCCTCAACAACCAGATCAAAGGTAACCATAGTGACATCCACCACCCCATTTCTCTTCTATTATCTGTGTTCAAATTCGGAGGAGAAATATCAGAGATGACATTGTTTGGTTAAAGTGGAGACATGCTATGTCCATTTGCGTTGGGATCGTCCTTCTGCCGAACCCTTTCTTTCTCTCTCCCTTTTCCTCCCTCTCTCTTTCTTCCCCTCTAACAGTTCTGACCAAAGAGGACGGCTCCTACCGCCTGGAGAATATGACCACCGGTACCTACACCCTCCGCACGCACAAGGACCTCATGTTTTTTGAGCCAATCACGGTGAAGATAGCTCCCAACACGCCTCAACTCCCTGACATCATCACTGCTGGGTGAGTTTTGACTTTCAATGTGTCCTATTGATGCCTCCATCTATAATCATAACATCTGACATAACAGCTACGTAGTTGTTCCGTTGAAGCATTATAAATTATAAATGTCATTCTCATCCCCCTCTCCAGGTTCAGCGTGTGTGGTCAGATCGCTATCACCCGTCTGCCAGAGGGCCTGAAGCAGCAGGGGCGTTACAAGGTGACCCTCACTCCCCGGGGACAGGACAACACCGCCACCCGCACCACCGACTCAGACCAGCAGGGGGCCTTCTGCTTCCATGCCAAACCTGGAGACTACAGTGTTACCGTAAGTTACAGAAATACAGCTTGTTCTGACTATGAGATGAATTGGTGGCTTTTGAATTTTGGTGGCTTTGGTTGTATTGAGCGAAGTTGCCGTTATGCCCTTATCTAGGATCAGCGTAGCTGCTCTGAATCATATCCCTATAAGGGTGAAGAAAGCATACTAAAGTGATCTATGATCAGTGTCTATGGGCAACTTCATCCTACTTCCAGTCCTATTTACGTGAGATCAGCTCTTAGGGATGTTACCCTCAAAATACGACCAAACAGGATTTTTCCATTTACCTTGGCTGTACTTAGGCTAACGTTTCATCCTGTCTTCCATCCTTCCCTGCAGGTGTCTCTTCCTGAGGCGGAGGTGAAGGCTGGCCTGGCCCTGCAGCCTGCTGCTCTGGAGGTCTCCCTGGTGGACAGGCCCCTCTCCGACCTCCTCTTCACCCAGTTCATGGCCTCCGTCTCGGGCAGGGTCTACTGTCTGGGTAAGCCTGCCCTGGAGTTCTCTCCCATTAGTCTATGACTCACTCTGAACATTTCCTGTTTAGATGTCAAGTAGGAATAAGTCAAGGTTAACAATAACCCCTTAGGGAGAAGTAACTCTTATTCAACAGGGAACAGTAGGGTGCATTTTCTGTTGAATGAAAACAGTCATGGTTAAAAGTGCTTTTCTATTAGACAGACTGAGTGTGTTTTGATGCCTAACTGGGTCATTGTCAGGACAAACGCTGAAAACAGTCAATCTGAATACTCTATTAGTCCTAGCATCCTCGTTAGACAGCCAATCAGCGACGGTCTCATTTTCACGGCTTTACCACTTTGAATAACCTTTGACCTCTTGACCCCCAGCGAACTGTGATGACCTGTCGGTGACCCTGCAGCCGGTGAGTCGTCAGGGGGAGAGGAGGAGCATGCTCCTCTCAGGGAGCGGTGACACCTTGGAAATCTCCTTCGACAACGTTCTGCCTGGCAAATACAAAGGTACGGATCTCCTGGGTCATGTTCATTGGGGTAAAAGGTATTTAAAAAAAAAAAAATGTTGCTATGAAAAACAAAAATGTATTTTTGGACAAGATCTTTTTAGTAGCTCCTCGTTTCGTTCAGTTTTCTTCCCTTAAGTGTCTACTGAACAAGTATGTTATAGGATGGTCAATGTTGTAAGAGAATAAATCCATACACTAAAGCCAGTCCTCCAGTCTCTCAGGCTAGGTTATGTATGTCTTGTCCTTATGTCAATATTGTAGCAATGTCTGACTTTCTGATGCTCTGCTCTCCTCCCTCCCAGTGAGTATCTCCCATGAGGAGTGGTGCTGGAAGCTCAAGTCAGTGGAGGTGGAGGTGCTGGACTCTGACGTGCTGGGAGTAGAGCTCAGACAGATAGGCTACATCCTCCGCTGTTCCCTGTCCCACGCCATCACCCTGGTCAGTAGTAACACAGGGGAGGGCTGTGTCTTTAGGTTTGTTCATATGTGTAGTTGTGTGTATTTCTGTTTGTGCTTGTTACACTACACGGCCGAAAGTATGTATATGTGGATACCTCTATAAATCAGTGGATTTGGCTATTTCAGCCATACCCGTTGCTGACCGGTGTATAAAATATATATATATACACGTTATTCAATCATTGCACCCACGATGCTTGCGAGCATCAACGAGCGTCTGCGTAGCCAGGTGCTAAAATAGAACTTGTTTTTTTTGTGAAGCTTGACGTGGTGCAAGTCCCGCCTCGACGTGCTGCAAGTCCCGCCTCTCCCATCTCCTCATTGGTTTTTAGGAGCATATACCCACATGGGTGATTGAAAGTTTAACTGAGGTCCACACTCCAGTCCAGTTTGTGGTGGTAATGCACCTTAAAGTTGGTTGCCAGCTGCCATATAAAGTCCGAAGAAGAAGCCTGAGGAGATCGGTTTACCCTTTTATCTGTGGATTAATTGTCGGAGTAGAGGACCTTGTGTGTTTCAAGTAAAATTACAACCCAATGTTTATATCCCAGGAGAAATTAGCTAGCAACAGCAAGCTAGCTAGCTAAATTGCCATGAATGTTTCATGTGTTTCGACCTGTCCCCAAATGAATCTAGTTGGTTCAGAGTTTGTTTTGATATTTGAACCTGCATATCCTTATCGTGTCTGGTGTGGATGGACAAAATCAACATGTGTGCACGCGGTCTAGTCCGCAAGTCCTGTTACTGTGAAGTGGAAAGGTCTAGGAGCAACAACGGCTCTGACATGAAGTGGTAGGCCACACAAGCTCACAGAACAAGACCGCAGAGTCCTGATGCATGTAGCCCTTTAAATCTGTCCTCGGTTTAAGCACTCACTACCGAGTTCCAAACTGCCTCTGGAAGCAACGTCAGCACAATAAACTGTTCGTCGGGAGCTTCATGAATTGGGTTTCCATGGCCGAGCAGTCACACACAAGCCTAAGATCTGCATGTGCAATGACGAGAGTCAGCTGGAGTGGTGTAAAGCTCGCCACAATTGGCCTTTTGGAACAGTGGAAACGCGTTCTCTGTAGCGATGAATCACGCTTCAACATCAGTGCCCGACCTCACTATTGCTCTTGTGGCAGAATGGAAGCAAGTCCAGCAGCAACGTTCCAACATCTAGTGGAAAGCATTCCCTGAAGAGTTGGAAGGCTTTTGTAGCAGCAATTGGTGGACCAACTCCATATTAATGCCCATGATTTTGGAATGAGATGTTCGCCGAGCAGCTGTCCACATACTGTTGGACAGCTGCTCTGATAAGAAGAGTCTGAGTGAATTGCTGAGCATAATGATCCTTAAATAGCTCATATTACATAATCGTGGTTGCTGTGGTGAAAGTCTAAATGAGTGTCTGTGTATCCTGGCAGGAGTTCTTTCAGGACGGCAGCAAGCCTGAGAACGTTGGCGTCTATAACCTCTCCAAGGGGGTCAACCGCTTCTGTCTCTCCAAGCCTGGTGGGAGAAACTCCTCTTCTTTTCACTTGTCTTCGATTCTCTTCAATATCCTTACTGAAAGACCTCTCTTGGGAAAATAAAATGTGTCTTTATGAGACTAACCTAGGTTAATGTAGGTTACCGGTAGATACATGAGTCAAATATTTCTGCTTATTAATCATCTAATCTTGCTTTTGCCAGGTGTGTACAAAGTGACTCCTCGATCTTGCCACCAATTCGAACAGGACTATTATACCTACGACACGTAAGGGTGTTCTATTGGATCCATTTCTATGTTTTCCTTTTAAATAGCCACACCAAAGTGAATGACTCTACTTGTCTAAATGTCTCCTTCAGGTCAGCGCCCACTATCCTGACCCTGACTGCAGTCAGACATCACATGACTGGCCTAATCACCACTGATAAGATCCTAGATGTCACGGTCACCATCAAGTTAGTGCCCGTCACCTCTATAGACCTGCTATCACTCTACCATGCCCAAACAACCAGGCAAAATGTGGACTGATGGCATTGTCCTTGTTTGTAAGATGAATATCTGAGATTGTGTGTAAGATTTTCTGAGCAGTACTGTATACAGAATATACATTTAACTCAAAGGGGTGAATCTGTGTGCATAATTTGATTCAACCACCTATTTACATAGAACAGTACAGTATAGATGATTCATAAAAAGGTTGGAGATTTACATGCATTTCCAGAATTAGGGTTTAAACATTAATTACTTGATTGTTTTTCTAAATATGACAACAACAACAAAAATGATTATCACTGTGTTCCTCCTGTAGGTCGTCCATAGTCTGGTCCTGCTGTATTAACCTAAACACTGTTTATGTGTCCTCCATCAGATCCTCCATAGAGTCTGAGCCAGCTCTGGTCCTAGGCCCTCTGAGAAGCCTGGAGGAGCAGAGACAGGAGCAGCAGCTGCAGGAGATCGAGCTGCGGCGCCAGGAGAGGGAGAGACGCGCCCAAGAGGCTGAGGATGGAGGTGACAGCCAGCCCCCCATCCAAGAGAGAGCTGATGAGCTCACCAGCCCTTTTCACTATGAATTTTCTTACTGGGCCAGGGCTGGGGAGAGGATCACTGTGACTCCCTCCTCCAAGGAGCTGCTCTTCTATCCGCCGGAGATTGAGGCTACTATCACTGGAGGTCAGAGTTCACTTCCTTGTTATCCTCTTCTTTTGTGTTATGTTATTGTGTGTGTGTGTGTTTGGTCTGTGGTGTCTGTCTGCATATCTCTCTGTGTAGTGGAAATTCTAACCAAAAGGGAAGAGAGACTGTAGATTCTTCAAACAACAATTATATTTAATAAGATTTGCAAAAAAATGGATCAGTCAACAATCCACACAACAGTGCAGAGTTAAAAGCCCAATGAACAGAGTTGGCTCTCTGCTGTTATAGAAAGTACAACCTCTTGTCTACATGGCAGTTTAGCAGATGTGTGTAAACAGGGGCGGAACATAGTGTGTACAAGGCGATTGGTTTGTCGTTGCAGATTTTAAGATGGCTCGAGGTTGATAGATGGTTGAGCCCTCGAGCTAACTGCATTTATCACAGCTCACAGATAGTAAAAACACAGGATGTCTCACATGCTGGGGTCACACCCAAATGGATCTTAGCTATACGCCCAGTCTTGTGACTAAGTCACACGAAGACACATTTGTATCAGGTTAGAAAGAAAAAAAACACTTATAGCAGGAGACAATTCTCTTAAGTTGTATCTATGGGATAGCATAACTCACTGAGTCATTTTCCACCACAGGTGTATAACCTGTTTTTGTCTGTCTCTATATTTATATATGGTAACTCCCTATTCTCTGCCCCTACCAGAACCCATCCACAGAGATCTGACCAGGGCGTATGGTGGACATCACCGGCAATGAAGCTCTGTCTGTGTCCAGCGGTAATCTATATGCCTTCTCTTATTCTGTCCCCTTCTCACAGAATCTTGTCCAGGGCGTGTGGTGGACATCGCGGGGCGCGCTGGTCTGTTCCTGGAGGGCCAAGTGACTCCAGAGCTGCAGGGGGTGGAGATCTCCATCACCGAGAGAGGAGCCAAGGCCCCCCTCATCACCGTCGCCACCAACGAGAACGGGGCTTACAGGTATACATGACTATACCATAACCGCAGTCACTGCTGAGTTAGCCGTAAGGCTGGGGTTGCTTGTTCAAATCATGCTCTTGTTGTTGTTTTTTTAACAATACATTTGACCACTTTGCGTCTTAATCTAGCCACTTGAAATGTCCACCACGTTACATATTTGTTGCTTTAGATTAGCTTGTGGCAGGTTTTCTCATAGTGTTTGATAAATGCTCCTTGATTGTGACATTTGACCGAAACGTACAGTAACACAAGTCAATCTAAATTACTTTCTATTGGTTGTTTCTCCCTCCCCAGTGTTGGTCCCCTGCACAGTGACCGTCACTATGACGTCAGTGCCAGTAAGGAGGGCTTCATCCTCAGCACTGTAGAGGGAACCCAGGGAGACTTCAAGGCTTTCGCCCTGGCTGGAGTCACCTTCAAGGTACAGAACACACATACTACTAGCGAGCTCCGTGGAAAAAACAGGCCATTTATTAGCTTTTGTCTTGTTGGCAAAACAGTTTTTTTGTTTAATTAGTAACATTATCCCTCCTTCGGTCGGGTGATGGTTGTTTAATAAATAGTTGATGGGTCTGTTCTGCGAATGTATTGCCCTTCAACAGTGTTCTTTTGGAATTTTGCCTTGGTGTCGAACTGCAACTTAAATATAGTTTTGGCTCCGGCAGGGTTTGTGTAGTCTTATGCAGTGTGTTCATTGTCATATCTCCTATCTTTCTCTGTGTGTCGTAGATCAAGTCAGAGGATGGTCACGCTCTGTCTGGAGTCCTGCTGTCTCTCAGTGGAGGATCGTTCAGATCCAACCTGCTCACCCAGGACACTGGTGTCCTCACCTTCAACAACTTGGTAAGGACCTTGATGGTGACTGAACTCAACACCTACTTCATCCCTGTATTATCCTCCTCCTGAATGATTGACTATTAAACACCGGGCTACTAGGTGGAAGTCTATATTCTGTGTGACGTGAACTGGTGCTGATTGGATTGGTCCAGCAACACTGCAGGTGGCATTTATTGATTGCTTCTCTTCTGTTCTTCCTTTTCTATCCCTCCATCCCTCCCCTCAGAGCCCAGGCCAGTACTACTTCAAGCCCATGATGAAGGAGTTCAGGTTTGAGCCAGCCTCTCAGATGATCACCGTCGAGGAGGGACAGAACCTCAGCATCGACATCACCGGATTCAAAACCGCATACAGGTACTAGAAACGGGCCAATCCAATCAATCTTTATCTATGTAGCACTTTTCATAGAAAGTGAGTGAAACCCAATGAGCTTTAAACTAAGTGCAAAAATATTCTAAACAAGGCAGAATGGTGTTCAATCCCCCCCCTTCTCCAAACCATCATTAGCCAC
This sequence comes from Oncorhynchus mykiss, assembly GCF_057628025.1. Classification (NCBI taxonomy): domain Eukaryota; kingdom Metazoa; phylum Chordata; class Actinopteri; order Salmoniformes; family Salmonidae; genus Oncorhynchus; species Oncorhynchus mykiss. The sequence goes on along the minus strand of NC_143034.1, from coordinate 23,307,272 downwards.
TTATTTTTATTGTAACAAATCTTATTCAGGCATGTTCTTGCTGACTTACTTGACAAGGAGCGTAACAGTCCCATCCCCAAAATGTCAGTGTGTGTAATTATTTGTCTGTGTCCTATCGATCCCCAAAATGGCTGCCTGTCTGACCAGTTTCCTGATTTACTGCCTCCTTTCTAGCTGCTACGGGGCAGTTCAGTCCCTGAGTGGAGATGCTGAGAGGGATGTGTCAGTGGAGGCAGTGGGACAGGCAGAGTGTAGTATCTACAGCGAGGACACAGTCACTGACGAGGAGGGACGCTTCAGGCTCAGGGGCCTGCTGGTGAGTCGGGCCTTTTTGAGGCTTCATAAGAGCCACATAAAACAGTTATAAAGCCTGTATACAAGCATGTACAGTAGTTATGAAGCCTACATAGACATAACATATACAATACATTTGTAAGAGTTACTTTGTGGAGATGGGGTCATTGCGTTTGATATCCCACACACTGCTGTGGCAATTGCTAATAGCTCTGCTATTATTTTTGTATTGCTAACTTTGAGCTTCTCTCACAGCCTGGCTGTAGATACCTGATCCAGCTGAGAGCACAGGGCAACGACCACATCGAGAGAGCCCTGCCTCAGCACCGCTCCATAGATGTTGGGAGCACCGACATCGTGGGAGTCAACATCATCGCCTTCAGGCAGATCAACCAGTTTGACCTGAGTGGGAACATCATCACCTCATCAGAACACCTGCCCACCCTCTCTGTAAGATCCCCTCACTAGAATACCCATAAAACCTCACCAGAACACCTGCCCACCCTCTCTGTAAGATCCCTTCACTACAATACCCATAAACCCCCACCAGAACACCTGCCCACCCTCTCTGTAACATCCCCTCACTTCAATACCTGTAAACCCTCACCAGAACACCTGCCCACCCTCTCTGTAAGATCCCTTCACTACAATACCCATAACCTCACCAGAACACCTGCCCACCCTCTCTGTAAGATCCCTTCACTACAATACCCATAACCTGACCAGAACACCTGCCCACCCTCTCTGTAAGATCCCTTCACTACAATACCCATAACCTCACCAGAACACCTACCCACCCTCTCTGTAAGATCCCTTCACTACAATAGCCATAACCTCACCAGAACACCTGCCCACTTTCTCTGTAAGATCCCTTCACTACAATACCCATAACCTCACCAGAACACCTACCCACCCTCTCTGTAAGATCCCTTCACTACAATACCCATAACCTCACCAGAACACCTGCCCACCCTCTCTGTAAGATCCCCTCACTACAATACCCATAACCTCACCAGAACACCTGCCCACCCTCTCTGTAAGATCCCTTCACTACAATACCCATAACCTCACCAGAACACCTACCCACCCTCTCTGTAAGATCCCTTCACTACAATACCCATAACCTCACCAGAACACCTGCCCACCCTCTCTGTAAGATCCCCTCACTACAATACCCATAACCTCACCAGAACACCTACCCACCCTCTCTGTAAGATCCCTTCACTACAATACCCATAACCTCACCAGAACACCTGCCCACCCTCTCTGTAAGATCCCCTCACTACAATACCCATAACCTCACCAGAACACCTGCCCACCCTCTCTGTAAGATCCCCTCACTACAATAGCCATAACCTCACCAGAACACCTGCCCACCCTCTCTGTAAGATCCCCTCACTACAATACCCATAACCTCACCAGAACACCTGCCCACCCTCTCTGTAAGATCCCTTCACTACAATAGCCATAACCTCACCAGAACACCTGCCCACCCTCTCTGTAAGATCCCCTCACTACAATACCCATAACCTCACCAGAACACCTACCCACCCTCTCTGTAAGATCCCCTCACTACAATACCCATAACATCACCTCATAACTACCTATCTCAATCCCAAAAATATTTTCAATGTGCCGTAAGGAACTAATTCGTAGATGAAGCCAAAATATAGCTGTTTGATGTAATGTTGTGATTGTGTGATGCCACTTTGAGCATCACCTTTATGTGCTCCATACATAGAGGACTAATGCTAAAAACGAGTTATATCCATCTAGAGTCCTCTATTTAATTCTATGGCTCCATATAATTGTATTTCTCCTCCTGTCCTATGCAGGTGAAGCTGTATAAGAGTGACAACCTTGACAACCCCATCAACAGTGTGTCTTTGGGACAGTCCCTCTTCTTTCACTTCCCGCCTCTGGACAGGGATGGAGAGGTATGACCTGCTACAGAAATGTGCTATCATTCAGTATGTAAGGTGGTTTAAGGCGGGCTAGAAATGTGCTATCATTCAGTATGTACGGTGGTATAAGGCGGGCTAGAAATGTGTGTAGCTGATAGCCAAGGAAGCATCATTACTGTCTTCCTGAGACCTGAAGCACTGCTGTACCCAACCCAGAAATGGCTCTTCTGGGTCAGTGGTATTACTTAAATCATATCACAACTTTATTTAAATTATATTTAACAAAGTCGTAATACACTTCCCAGAAACGAAAATAAATCTAAATAATAACAATATTTTATAAATTAAAGCAGAAGCCAACAGAGAAATCAAGAACAAAATGAATCTGTTTTATTTAGGGATTGTCAGTTTAACAACCTATAGAAATACATTTTCTTAATTAAGTTGTTGTTTTTTCAAGGTATAACAGTCAATTGTAACGGTCATCACTCTATGAAAATTCACTATATATATTTTTTTCTTAGAGTAATACCAGCTCAGATTTCATCATGTGATACATTTGTCTACAGTGTAGATGAATGTATCTATAGAGAAATACAAACTTTTTTTGTGTATAGAAAAGACTTGGGTGGCCGCCTAAGTGTGTTTTCGGGCCGCCTGTGTCAAAAAAATAAGTACTTTTCAGGATGGAAAAACGTTTTCGGTGTAAACTTTAACGACTTAAACCAGATATTAAGTATGTAGAAAAGATAATGGACCATTATATTTTTATAACATAATCTTTGAGAACTAACAATCACCAAAATAAAAGCTAGACAGTCGGGGAGAATCTAAAATTCAAAAAGTTATGCCTTGAAGAGTATTTTTGACGACGCATGGGGCCCCAATTGATTTTGTTGTGACGTTTGATTCACTCCATTTTAGAACGGCTCCATTTCACTGCCAACAATGTTGGTTGGTGACCGCACCATTGGTCACACCCCCCACCGAACCCACCACCTAAGCCCCATTTGGATCCAGAAAGAAACTTCATTACTTACATTGCCATCTGTAGTATAGAAGTCAAACTTAACTACTGTGTCTTTACAAACCCATCACAAGCATATTATGGCTCAACTATACTGAACAAAAAGCCTCCCGGGTGGCGCAGTGGTTAAGGTGTGCCATCAGAGACTCTGGGTTCGCGCCCAGGCTCTGTCGTAACCGGCCGCGACCGGGAGGTCCATGGGGCGACGCACAATTGGCCTAGCGTCGTCCGGGTTAGGGAGGGCTTGGTCGGGAGGGCTTGTCTCATCGCGCACCAGCAACTCCTGTGGTGGGCCGGGCGCAGTGCGCGCTAACCAAGGTTGCCAGGTGCACGGTGTTTCCTCCGACGCATTGGTGCGGCTGGCTTCCGGGTTGGATGTGCGCTGTGTTAAGAAGCAGTGCGGCTTGGTTGGGTTGTGTATCGGAGGACGCATGACTTTCAACCTTTGTCTCTCCCGAGCCCGTACGGGAGTTGTAGCGATGAGACACGATAGTAGCTACTAAACAATTGGACACCACGAAATTGGGGAGAAAAAGGGGTAAAAAAATAAATAATAAACTATACTGAACAAAATATAAACGCAACGTGTAAAGTGTTAGTCCCATGTTTCATGACCTGAAATAATAGAGACCCCAAAATGTTCCCATACGCACAAATAGCTTATTTAGTTCAAATTTTTTACACAAATGTATTTATATCCCTGTTGGTGAACATTTCTCCTTTGCCAAGATAAATCCATGCACCTGACAGGTGTGGCATATCAAGAAGCTGATAAGACAGCATGATCATTAGGCGTGTGTGTCTTGTCAGTGCTGTGCTGTCAACCCATTTCTAGGTCCCTTCCGTCTCTCCGTCAGACCAATCCAGATGCATTTGTTAAATGTAGTGAGAACTACCTGTTCCTCTTGGCTGTTTACGATCACCAGGTCTGCTTTTCTCGCCAGACAGTCACGTCAGCTCTCATTCCAGGATGTCTGTTCGGTCGTGATGTGGGAACAGCGGCAGGCTTTTATAAATATAGAAATGTCTCTCTCCCTCTGTAGGTTGGCTGTATAAATGTGATAGATAGATAGATAGATGATCCCAGCCAGTAGGAGAAGACCCAGCAGCCCTAGACACGCTGTAGCAACAACAAAGGGTCTCCTCCATGAGCTCTCAGAACCTGAGTTCAGGTTGTGGTGTGCTCCCTGGGGTAGCATCCTCAGTCTCTGTTCTCAAGTCAAGACACGTGTCTCGAGTTTCATAATTGCTCTGTCGAAATACCTCTTCACAGGCGTCGGCTCCATTACCAAACAGGTCTTCTGAGTGTTCAGGCTGTGGTGGGTTCCATTGGGTCACTGCATCCTCAGTTCGGAGGCATGTCTGGAGTTTCATAGTAGGGCTGTTCGTAGACATCGTCATAGATGTCGGCCCCATTATCTTCATTGGTAAAAGTGGCCCGGGACATCTCCATGGTCTACCGCTGTCTCTGTATGAGAGCTGTCAAGTGAGTCCAGTCTGGGACTTGCTATTTGTGACCATGGAGATGGAACTGATATACCAGGAAGATGTAGATGGAGGGAAAATGGAAAACAAAGGCTAGCTGTAACATCATTTAAATATCATCTGTGTCAGCCCCAAGTAAATTCAGGGAGTTTCCAGAACTCCTGCTCCTTCCTTTTCACCTTTCTGCAGATGTGTACCCTCTGTTTACTCCCAAATATACGCTATATCACCAAAGGTATGTGGACACCTTGTCAAACATCTCATTCCAAAATCATGAGCATTAATATGGTGTTGGTTCTCCCTTTGCTGCTACAACAGCCTCCACTCTTCTGGGAAGGCCTTCCACTAGATGTTGGAACATTGCTGCTATAACAGCCTCCACTCTTCTGGGAAGGCCTTCCACTAGATGTTGGAACATTGCTGCTATAACAGCCTCCACTCTTCTGGGAAGGCCTTCCACTAGATGTTGGAACATTGCTGCTATAACAGCCTCCACTCTTCTGGGAAGGCCTTCCACTAGATGTTGGAACATTGCTGCTATAACAGCCTCCACTCTTCTGGGAAGGCCTTCCACTAGATGTTGGAACATTGCTGCTATAACAGCCTCCACTCTTCTGGGAAGGCCTTCCACTAGATGTTGGAACATTGCTGCTATAACAGCCTCCACTCTTCTGGGAAGGCCTTCCACTAGATGTTGGAACATTGCTGCAAGGACTTGCTTCCATTCAGCCACAAGCATTAGTGAGGTTGGGCTCCTAGTCGACGTTCAAATTCATCCCAAAGATTGAGGCCAGGGCTCTATGTAGGCCAGTCAAGTTCTTCCACATCGATCTCGGCAAACGATTTCTGTATGGGCCTCGCTTTGTGCACAGCGGCATTGTCATGCTGAAACAGGAAAGGACCTTCCCCAAACTGTTGCCACAAATTTGAAAGCACAGATTAGTCTAGAACGTCATTGTATGCTGTAGCGTTAAGATTTCCCTTCAATGGAACTAAGGGGCCTATCCAGAACCATGAAAAACATCCCCAGACCATTATTCCTCCTCCACCAAACTTTACAGTTGGCATTATGCATTGGGGCAGGTAGTGTTCTCTTGGCATCCGCCAAACCCAGATTCATCTGCCGTACTGCCAGATGGTGAAGCGTGATTCATCACTCCAGAGAACGTGTTTCCACTGCTCCAGAGTCCAATTGTGGCGAGCTTTACATCACTCCAGCCGACGCTCGGCATTGCGCATGGAGATCTTAGGATTGTGTGCGGCTGCTCAGTCATGGAAACCCATTTCATGACTCTCCCGACGAACAGTTATTGTGCTGACTTGGCGGTCCTGTTCTGTAAGCTTGTGTAGCCTACCATTTCATGTCTGAGCCGTTGTTGCTCCTAGACATTTCCACTTCACAATAACAGCACTTACGGTTGTCCAGGGCAGCTCTAGCAGGGCAGAAAGTTGACCAACTGACTTGTTTGTAAAGGTGGCATTCTGTGATGGTGCCATGTTGAAAGTCACTGGGTTCTTCAGTAAGGCTAATCTCTGGCCTATGTTTGTCTATGGAGATTGCATGGCTCTGTGTTCTATTTTATACACCTGTCAGCAGCGGGTGTGGCTGTAATAGCCGAGTTAGGAGGTCCAGGTCTACAAACATGGGTCGTTATCATATTCATAACATTGATTTTACACCACAGACTACAGGTTGGCTATGCTTGACCAGTGAGGATGGGGAACGGCTGGGGCTCTCTTACTCTCTTAATGAACCTGATTGGCCGAGAAGTTTATTTGAAAAACGTATGGTGCAGCCGCTCCCCCCTCCCCATAGAAATGAAACCTAACAGGTCATGCAAAAGCAATGCAAAATAGTGATAGAATGATGGTCTCTCCAAGTCTATTAACCAACTGTAACTGATTTTTAGTTCGCTCCCCCCCCCCTTCTAAACCCCACTCCCACTTGATCAGTGGTTGAGAAATGCCAGCGTAGGTAAGGAAAAGTTTCAATCAAAGCAGAGCAGATTGCTTGTAAATGACACAAACATTAAATAGAAAAAAATGTTTTCTCATTTCCTTTTTTTATCGTTGATATCGGTGCTTTTTGATTTGTTTTTGTTTACAATGTTGTTTTTGATTACAATATGTATTTTTTTCCCTCTGATTTTTGGGAGGAGAAAAAATGACATTTTACGACTCGTGGAAAAATAACTAATATATTTATATATTTTTTTAATCAAATGTGAAGCCGTGTGTGTGTGTGTAACCTGAAAACTATGTTATTGGCAGAGACGTTTGAATCTCTCTTTATTGGTCCATTAACTTCACCCAAGCAAAACCTGCTGATTAGAATGTCTTGTGTAAATTGTTCTTTCAACCAGCAACTATCAGAAAATTTCACTGCTCACATCTGTCACACTTATACAGTTTTAGTTTCATCAGCTTTTGTACAATATGATAGAAAACAGGGGAAAACAGGATTTTGACAGCACTGGGCCTTTTAATGGTGGCTATTCGCCTGATAATAGAAAGTAGTGTATAGGTTTATCCAGAGGTTCTGGGTCAGTGGAATTAATATTTATGTCATCACCATAAATATACTTTTTGTTGTGTGTCCTCTCCCCCAATACAGACCTATGTGTTGATGCTGCACTCCACACTGTCTCGCTCCCAGTACGACTTCTCTCTGCCCCAAGTCTCCTTCACCTCTACAGGCTACCATAAGCACATCACTTTGACCTTCAACCCCAATGTAAGTACACAGTACCTACTCCGCCAGGGCTGAATCCTCCAGCTAGAAGTTCTCCGCAGCCACAGATCTAAGATCAGCTTACCCTGTCCGCATTCTAACCTTATCCATGATGTGGGAAAGCACAAAACAGATTTTAGATCAGCGTCTACAGGCAACTTCATCCTAGTTCATCCTACAACTAATGTAATACATTTAGAATATTCTCATTACAGTGATAAAAAAATGCATTGTGTGTCTTCTGAATAATGAATGAGAACCCAATGTGATGTTCTTCATCACAGCGTAAAGTTCCTGACCAGGACGTAGCCCAGGGCTCCTACATAGCGCTACCCCTCACTCTACTGCTCCTGCTGGCAGCCTACAACCATGAGAAGGTACACTGCCTCCACTCCTATTGCAAAGCCATGTATCATGTTTCCAGTGTACTGTAATTGAGTGGTCTGGTAAATGTTCAAGCAGACCTATTGCCTCTGTATTATGGCATAAGTGTGTGTATGTAATGTATGTATGTGTGTATACTTTGTATTGAAAGAAACAACATTCTATTGGTTTCTAGGATCTTCATGGCATTTTAGTACACGGAAGACAATATAAAGTGTCACCTCACCCTTTTTTAACGCCCTGTCTCTCCCCAGGTGATCCCCCTGCTGCTGCAGCTGGTGAGCCGTCTGCAGGGGGTGCGCAGCCTGAGCCAGGCCGGTGGGGACAACGCTGCCCTGGACGAGGCCAAACGCCAGGCCAAGAGACAGAAGACCCGACGCACATGATCCACAGTCCTAACATCTGGCATGTAAACTACCGCAACAGGAACCACAGACATGTTGTGTCTGAAATGGCACCCTGTTCCATGTATAGTGCACTACTTTTGGCCAGAACCCTATGAGAGTAGTGCACTATGTAGGGGATAGGGCCATTTCAGTCGCAGCCATACTGTACAATAGCATACTTTACCGTACTATACCCATAGCCAACCAGGCTCTGCATGGGTTCTATGGAAGACTGGCTGTGTAGTTCTGTTCTGTGGGACTCCTTCGTTTTATAGAACACTCACTCATCAGAAATATTAAGAAGAATCCATTTTGTCGATATGTATATGAGCCATTGCTGTTTTTTTTGTTTTTTTTTTACATTTGTAATGAATGAATTGTCAATTGAGATAAAAAATTTAAAAAAACAACTATGGAGGTCTTAAGGGGGGAGGGGGGTTATGTCAATGTGGGTTTCATGGGGATTTTGGGATTCAGGGTCACGCTTTGTGGTAACGATGCATCATGAAAGCTTTATAACTCGTTATAAAAGTGACAAACTGTTCATGACGAGTTATTTACTATGACGTGCAGTGGCATTCATCTTAATCACGTCCAATTCAGCCAACTGTTCAAGTCACTGCATGTGTCATGAGGAGGGCCAGGAGTTTTTTTCCTGACCACATGACCTGACCAGATGTTGGACTATAAATGGTTCCTGGTCAGATCACATGGTCTGAAAATACCCCTGGCCCTAGTATGGAATGGTTGGTCATGAATTGTTATGTCATGTTTCTATAATGGGTTCGACAGGCTGTGGTAGTTTGAAGCATGGTGGGTTTTATGTGTTGGTCTGTCAGTTTGCTCAGGGAGAGTGGGTGGGTTGAGGGTGGGTTTGAAAGGGTTAGGGTTAATCATTACAGTAACAAGATAAGAAATTAAGATTTCAGGTAGCGAGCTGTAGGGGTATAACTTTTTGTTAGTGATAATTATTAATTTATTAACATTTTATTTGTCTGATCTGATGTGAATGATGAGCAGTTTGGTAGCAAATTTATTTTATGGTGTGTTTGTGTTTTTGAGAAAAACAGTCAGATTTCATGGTATGCAAGCTATCTGAAGGCAACGGCAACCAGTGTAAATGTATCAGACAAGTATCTACTACGTACGAGGAGATATTTCCTCAACGAATTCCGGGACGAATCCTAACTTTCACTTTAAAAGTCAAATCTTTACAGGTTTTCCCATTGACATCAATGCATGAGTTAGGATCAAGTTAGGATTTGCAGTACAATGTTTGTCTTGACCTCACGTTGCCTTAAGCTAAAATAAAATGTGTTCATAAATAATTACTGAAGAAAATGTCATTGGTTCATCCAAGTTTCTACTCGTGGTAATATTAATGCTGAATGTGAAATGGAACCACCTGAACCAATCTCTTTTTGTACATGGTATGCTATTCTCCTGTTCTTCTTAGTTATGGCCAATTTTAAAGAAGAGAGAGTCGGGTTGAAGAGACTAATCTGTGTGAAATTAATGATAAATAAAATCTGACATGGGAAAATGTGCTCCTGTTTGGCTCAGTTGGTAGAGCTGTGTGCAACTGTCCTGGGTTCGATTCCCCCTGGAGCCATGCAACAAATGTATGTGGCTTTGGATAGAAGCGACTGCTAACGGTTAGAGCGTTGGGCCACTAACCAAAAGGTCACCTGGTCGAATACCCTAGCTGACGAGATGAAAAATCTGTCTGTGCCCTTAAGCAAGGTACTTAATTTGCCTCAGGGGGCGCAGTACTATTATGTCTGACCCCGTAAAACGACCCATTTCACTGCACCTACCAAATTGGTGTATACCCTGAGTGTACAAAACATTAGGAACATCCTAATATTAAGTTGTTCCCCTTTTACCCTTAGAATAGCCCCAATGTTGTCGTAGCATGGACTCTACAAGGCGTCGAAAGGGTTCTACAGGGATGCTGGCCCATGCTTCCCACAGTTGTGTCAAGTTGGCTGGATATCCTTTGGGTGGTGGAACCATTCTTGATAGACATGAGAAACTGTTGAGTGTGAACCCAGCTGCGTTGCTGTTCTTGACTCAAACCGGTAGCTTGGTACCTACTACCATACCCTGTTCAAAGGCACTTAAATCTTTTGTCTTATCCATTTACCCTCTGAATGGCACACATACACAATCCATGTCTCAGTTGTCCTAAGGCTTAAAAATATTTAATTAACCTGTTTCCTCCACTTGTACTACACTGATTGAAGTTGATTTAACAAGTGACATCAATAAGAGATCATAGCTTTCACCTGTCTGTCATGGAAAGATGTTGCTAATGCTTTGTACAACTCGTTGTGTTGCGGTGGTGTTGTGTCCTCACCATGTCTCCGGGGGGCAGTGTTGGGTTAGGAAACGATTGATCGATACAGTCAAGGCTTCTTTTCTACGCTATGAGAATCATGTCCATTGTTGAGTTGTGTTTTCAAGTGGGCAGACGCAAGGACAAAAGTTCCAGGTGACCTTGGGTACTGTGTAATTACACACACACCTTATGATTTCATGCCATATGCATGTTGTATTTATGTAAGCCTATGTCATGTACAGTGCCTTCAGAAAATGCAAGAAAGTATCCCCCTTGAATTTCTGCATTTTGTTGTTACATCCTGCACTTTAAATTGATTAAATGTCAAATTTGGGTCACTGGTTTACACACAATCGACCCATAATGTCAAAGTGGAATTGTGTTTTTAGGCAAGCCTAAATAACTTCTGGAGTAAAAATGTGCTTAAATCACATAAGTTGCATGGACTCACTGTGCAATAATAACTCAAGTTTAACACGATTTTTGAATGACTACCCCATCTCTGTACCCCACACATACAATTATCTGTGAAGTCCCTCAACTGAGTAGTGAATTTCAAGCACAGATTCAACGAAAAAAAGACCAGTGAGCCTTTCCAAAGCCTCACACGGAATGGCACCTATTGGTAGATGGGTAAAAATTAAGCAGACATTGAATATCCCTTTGAGCATGGTGAAGTTATTAATTACACTTTGGATGGTTTAGCGGCCCAGTGACACGAGCCAAATTACTTTGAGGCAAGCAACACTGAAGCATGCATGAGAGCACCAGCTGTTCTGGACGACTGTGTGATCACGCTCTCCGTGGCCAATGTAAGACCTTTAAACAGGTCAACATTCACAAGGCCACAGGGTCAGACGGATTGCCAGGACGTGTACTCGGAGCATGCGCTGACCAACTGGAAAGTATCTTCACTGACATGTTTAACCTCTCCCTGAATGAGTCTAATACCTACATGTTTAAGCAGACCACCATAGTCCCTGTGCCCAAGTACTCCAAGGTAACCTGCCTTAATAACTACCGACCCGTAGCACTCATGTTTGTAGCCGTGAAGTGCTTTGAAAGGGTGCTCATGGCTCACATCAACACCATCATCCAAGAAACTCTAGATCCACTCCAATTCGCATACCGCCCCAACAGATCCACAGATGACAATCTCTATTGCACTCCACACGTCCTTTCCCAACTGGACAAAAGGAACACCTACGTGAGAATGCTGTTCATTGACTACAGCTCAGTGTTCAACTCCACAGTGCCCACAAAGCTCATCACTAAGCTAAGGACCCTGGGACTAAACACCTCCCTCTGCAGCTGGATCCTGGAGTTCCTGACGGGCCGCCCCCAGGTGGTAATGCAACAACACATCTGCCACGCTGATCCTCAACATGGGGGCCCCTCAGTGGTGCTTGTTAAGTCCCCTCCTGTACTCCCTGTTCACCAACGACTGCGTGGCCAAGCACCACTCCAACATCATCATTAAGTTTGACAACGGGGGTAGGCCTGATCACCAACAACAATGAGACAGTCTATAGGGAGGAGGTCAGAAACCTGTCAGTGTGGTGTCAGGACAACAACCTCTCCCTCAATGTGAGCAAGACAAAGGAGCTGATTGTGGACTACAGGAAAAGGAGGGCCGAGCACAGCCCCATTCACATCGACAGGGCTGTAGTTGTGTCCACATCACCAACAAACGTTTATGGTTCAAACACACCAAGACAGTCTGGCAAAGGGCACTACGACACCTATTCTCCCACATGAGACTGAAAAGATTTGGCATGGGTCCTCAGATCCTCAAAACTCAAGTTCTACAGCTTCACCATCAGTGCTTGGTATGGCAACTGCTCGGCATCCGACCGACCGCAAGGCGCTTCAGAAGGTCAGTATTTCACCGGGGCCAAGCTTCCTGCCATCCAGGACCTCTGTACGAGGCGGTGTCAGAGGAAGGTCATAGACTCCAGTCACCCAAGTCATAGATTGTTCTCTCTGCTACCGCACGGCAAGCGGTACCGGAGCGTCAAGTCTCACTGCTGAACAGCTAATCAAATGGCTATCCAGACTATTTGCATTCATCCTCTTTTTTACACTGCTGCTACTCACTGTGTATCATCTATGCATAGTCACTTTACCCTTAACTACATGTACATATTACCTCAATTACCTCGACTAACCCTTACCACCGCACGTTGACTCGGTGTCGATACCCCTTGTATATAGCCTCGTTATTATATATATATTTTTTTACTTTAGTTTATTTAGCAAATATCTTCTTAGTCTCTCTTGGTTAAGGGCTTGTAAATAAGCATTGTACGGTAAGGCTGTTGCATTCAGCGCATTTGACAAATCAAATTTGATTTGATTTAATCAATACACCCAGTCACTACAAAGATACAGGCGTCCTTCCTAACTCAGTTGACAGAGAGGAAGGAAACCGCTCAGGGATTTCACCATGAGACCAATGGTGATTTTAAACCAGTTACAGTTTAATGGCTGTGATAGGAGAACACTGAGGATGGATCAACAACATTGAAGTTACTCTACAATACTAGCCTAACTGACAGAGTGAAAAGAACAGGTACAGCATGTGTTCGTTCCATCCCCACCATGACCAGCCTTATCCCTGGCCCCTGCACTGCTGACCTCTCCCTCAAGCTTACAGCTTCCCCACTGAGAGTAGAGCTGATAGCACTCAGCCAGACCTGGCTTCAAATAGCATCCAAAATGTTTCAAATGCTGTCAAAGCTTGCCCGGCCCAATGGAAACAATGGAATAGCCCCAGAAGTGCAAACCCAAAATCTGCCCATCTGTCATTCCAGGCAGTCTGGAGCAAATGCTAAGTCAACATACATCAGATATACTATTTGGACCCAGGTCTGTCTGATGGTCCTCAGCCTGTGAAAATGATGGCTGGTGTCTGAGAGCTCTCTCATTGCTACCCTACGTCCCAGTCTACATTCCAAATAGCATCTTATTCCCGATATAGTACACTACTTTGATCAGAACCCATAGGCTTGCCCATAGGACACTGGTCAAAATAGTGCAATATGTAGGTAACAGGGTTCCATTTGGGATGTAACTCCAGTCTGCAGGGCTGTAATGGTTTGGTGGATTAAACTGCTCTCCTCTCTGGACTACTGTAATTCCCCTCTGAAATACAGTCTATTAGTCACCGTGGGCAACTCCACTCCCTCTCTGTCCCTCTGTGTCTCAACTGACATCATATTCCCTTTATAGTACACTACTTTTCACCCAGGGCCATAGGGTTCTGGTCAAAAGTAGTGCACTAAATAGGTATAGGCTGCTTTTTGGGGCGCAGACTGTCTGTGTCAGAGCAGGAGAGGAGATACAAAAGCCATCCCTGGGTTAGTGCTGAGAGGAAGCATGCTGGTGGGAGCGGTGGGATCTGGTGATGTCATCGTGTCATGCAAGTCTGCAGCAGCCCAGAGTAGGACAGGAGCTAAACACTGTTTCAATTCTGCTATGGTTTTTGTTTCTTTAATTAACTATCAAATATCCTCGATGGAAAATTGCATGTTGTATCTGTTTACCTTTTTCATTTTCATGCATTTATAGTGCTGAGAAGAAGCATGTTGGTGGGAGAGATGGGATCCGATGATGTCATCGTGCCATGGAAGTGCAGTTCTGTTCTGCACAGTGTGGTTTTATTACTCTGATTAAGCTATCAAATAGTCTGGGTGGATAACGACACTGCGTATTAAAGAAGAGTAGCATTTATCACCGTTTGCTCTTCGTTTATTTACATACAGAATTGCATGATGGTGACACTTTTCAAATTGCACTGGGCCATTTTGAACATCTGTCTCTCCCATTACATCGTTGTTTTTGCCAAAGTGTTACATGACGTGCATGCCTCAGACGACCCCTACTCACACACATGCACAGAAACCAGCCCTGTTTGCCTCAGACGACCGCTATACCCACTGCCAGCCAGCATTCGGTGCTCCGTCACACTCTGCCTCACACCCTCCTACACGCACGCACACACACACACACACACACACACACACACACACACACACACACACCACCTACTGCCATCCAAAATCCAGTCACCAGCTGCCTCTCTCTCTCACTGACTCACTCAGTCCCAGTCAGTCACAACACGTTCACCCAGACACAAGTCATCGCAGGGAAAGGGAGGGGGACACAAAACACAGTGACACATTAATACCAAACCAGACACTTGACGAGAGAGCCGTGGAGAACTGAGTGGAGTGAAGTGGAGACATTAGTAGCATCCCAAATGGCACCCTGTTCCCTACAATAGCACTACGGGCTCTGGTCAGAAATAGTGGACTATATAGGGAATAGGGTGCCATTTGGAATTAATATTAAATATTCATAGAAGGATGATGACAGACAGACATGACTTGTAGAGGGGTTGATCTGGGAAGGAAGGGTAATGGTTATCACCAGCTGCCTCTGATATCGAGATGGCGCCGACAGAGATGGCCGCCTCGCTTCAAGTCCTTAGGAAACTATGCAGTAATTCATTTTTTTAAAATGTATTATATCTTACATTGTTAGCCCAGAAAATCTTAAGTGTTATTACACACAGCTGGGAAGAACTATTGGATATAAGAGCGACCTCAATTTACCAACATTACGACCAGGAATATTTCTTTCCCGAAGTGAATCCTTTGTTCAGACCTCCACCCTGGACATTGGATATAATCCCAGAGGCCGACCCAAAACAATGTCGTCGCCGCAGGAGAGGCAGAAGAAGCGGCCTCCTGGTTAGACTTAGAAGGCGAGCACACCACCCACCTTTTCCGAGCATGTTAGTTGCCAATGTCCAGTCTCTTGTCAACAAGGTGGACGAAATTAGGGCACGAGTTGCCTTCCAGAGGGACATCAGAGATTGTAACATTCTCTGTTTCACGGAAACATGGCTCAATCAAGATAGGTTGTCAGAGTCGGTACAGCCACCGGGTTTCTTCATGCATTGTGCACGAAGAAGGGTGGGGGTGTATGCCTCATGATTAACGGCTCATGGTGTAACAATAACAAAATACAGGAATTTAAGTCCTTTTGTTCACCTGTCCTAGAATTCCTTATAATCCCAAGAGAATTCTCTTCGATTATAGTCACAGCTGTGTATACCCCCAAGCAGATACCTCGACGGCCCTGAAAGAACTTCACTGGACTCTATGTAAACTGGAAACCATATATCCTGAGACTGCATGTATTGTAGCTGGGAATTTCAACAAAGCTAATTTGAGAACAAGACTACCTAAATTCTACTAGCACATTGACTGTTGTACCGGCTCGAGCAAAACACTGGACCACTGCTACTCTAACTTCCGCGATGTATACAAGGCCCTCCCTGGCCCTCCCTTCGGCAAATCCGACCACGACTCCATCTTGCTTGTACCGTCCTATAGGCAGAAACTCAAACAGGATGTACCCGTGACTAGAACCATTCAACGCTAGTCTGAACAATCGGAACAATCCACACTTCAAGATTGTTTTGATCACATGGACTGGAAAATGTGAAATGGAGTTGCAATTCAATGGCCCAGGCACGAAACGTATGTGGCAGGGTCTACAGGCAATTGCGGACTACAAAAAGAAAACCAGCGACGTCAAGGACACCGATGCCTTGCTTCCAGAAAAGCTAAACACCTCCTTTGCCCGCTTTGAGGATAATACAGTGCCACCGATGTGGCCCGCTACCAAGGACTGCGGGCCCCCCTCTCCTTAACTGTGGCCGAAGTGAGTAAGACATTTAAACGTGTTAACCCTAGCAAGGCTGCTGGCCCAGATGACATCCCTAGCCGCATCCTTAGAGCATGCACAGACCAGCTGGCTGGTGTGTTTACAGACATATTCAATCACTCCCTAACCCAGTCTGCTGTCCACACATGCTTCAAGATGGCCACCATTGTTCCTGTACCAAAGATGGCAAAGATAACTTCCGGTGCTGACAGAGATGGCCGCCTCGCTTCGCGTTCCTAGGAAACTATGGAGTATTTAGTTTTTTTACGTGTTATTTCTAACATTGGTACCCCATGTAATCTTAGATTTCATTACATACAGTCGGGAGGAACTACTGAATATAAGAGCAACGTCAACTCACCATCATTACGACCAGGAATATGACTCTCCCGAAGCGGATCCTGTGTTTTGCCTTCCACCCAGGACAATGGATCGGATCCCAGCCGGCGACCCTAAACATGACGCCATAAAAGGGGCAAACGAAGCGGTCTTCTGGTCAGGCTCTGGAGACGGGCACCACTCCCTAGCATACTACTCGCCAATGTCAAGTCTCTTGACACCAAGGTTGATGAAATCCGAGCAAGGGTAGCATTCCAGAGAGACATCAGAGACTGTAACGTTCTGTAAAGTCCTTTTGTTCACCTGACTTAGAATTCCTCACAATCAAATGTCAACCGCATTATCTACCAAGGGAATTCTCTTCGATTATAATCACAGCCGTATATATTCCCCCCCGAGCAGACACATCGATTGCCCTGAACAAACTTTATTTGACTCTATGTAAACTGGAAACCACATATCCTGAGGCTGCATTCATTGTAGCGCGGGATTTTAACAAGGCTAATCTGAAAACAAGACTCCCTAAATTCTATCAGCATATCGATTGCGCAACCAGGGCAGGTAAAACCCAGGATCATTGTTATTCTAACTTCCGCGACGCATATAAGGCCCTCCCCCGCCATCCTTTCAGAAAAGCTGACCACGACTCCATTTTGTTGCTTCCAGCCTACAGACAGAGACTAAAACAAGAAGCTCCAGTGCTCAGGTCTGTTCAAAGCTGGTCCGACCAATCTGATTCCACGCTTCAAGACTGCTTCAATCACATGGATTGGGATATGTTCCGCATTGCGTCCAACAACAAAATTGACGAATACGCTGATTCGGTGAGTGAGTTCATTAGAAAGTGCATTGACGATGTTATACCCACAGCAACGATTAAAACATTCCCAAACCAGAAACCGTGGATTGATGGCAGCATTCGCGCGAAACTGAAAGCGCGAACCACTGCTTTTATCCAGGGCAAGGTGACCAGAAACATGACCGAATACAAACAGTGTAGCTATTCCCTCCGCAAGGCAATCAAACAAGCTAAGCGTCAGTATAGAGACAAAGTAGAGTCGCAATTCAACGGCTCAGACACAAGAGGTATGTGGCAGGGTCTACAGTCAATCACGGATTACAAAATGAAAACCAGCCCCTTCGTGGACCAGGATGTCTTGCTCCCAGACAGACTAAATAACGTTTTTGCCCGCTTTGAGGACAATACAGTGCCACTGACATGCCCGCTACCAAAACCTGCGGACTCTCCTTCACTGCAGCCGACGTGAGTAAAACATTTAAATGTGTTAACCCTCGCAAGGCTGCAGGCCCAGACGACATCCCCAGCCGCGTCCTCAGAGCATGCGCAGACCAGCTGGCTGGTGTGTTTATGGACATATTCAATCAATCTTTATCCCAGTCTGCTGTTCCCACATGCTTCAAGAGGGCCACCATTGTTCCTGTTCCCAAGAAAGCTAAGCTAACTGAGATAAACTACTACCACCCCGTTGCACTCACTTCCGCCATCATGAAGTGCTTTGAGAGACTAGTCAAGGACCATATCACCTCCACCCTACCTGACACCCTAGACCCATTCCAATTTGCTTACCGCCCCAATAGGTCCACAGACGACGCAATCGCCACCACACTGCACACTGCTCTAACCCATCTGGACAAGAGGAATACCTATGTGAGAATGCTGTTCATCGACTACAGCTCAGCATTTAACACCATAGTACCCTCCAAACTCGTCATCAAGCTCGAGACCCTGGGTCTCGACCCCGCCCTGTGCAACTGGGTACTGAACTTCCTCACGGGCCACCTCCAGGTGGTGACGGTAGGTAACAACATCTCCACCCCGCTGATCCTCCACCCCGCTGAGCCCTCTCCTGTACTCCCTGTTCCACGACTGTGTGGCCATGCACGCCTCCAACTCAATCATCAAGTTTGCAGACCTGGTACGGCAACTGCTCCGCCCACAACCGTAAGGCTCTAAAGAGGGTAGTGAGGTCTGCACAACACATCACCGGGGGCAAACTACCTGCCCTCCAGGACACCTACACCACCCGGTGTCACAGGAAGGCCATAAAGATCATCAAGGACAACAACCACCGGAGCCACTGCCTGTTCACCCCGCTATCATCCAGAAGGCGAGGTCAGTACAGGTGCATCAAAGCAGGGACCGAGAGACTGAAAAACAGCTTCTATATCAAGGTCATCAGACTGTTAAACAGCGACCACTAACATTGAGTGGCTGCTGCCAACATACTGACTCAACTCCAGCCACTTTAATGAGGGAAATTGATGGGAATTGATATAAAAATGTATCACTAGCACATTTAAACAATGCCACTCAATATAATGTTTACATACCGTACATTACTAATCTCATATATATATGTATATACTGTACTCTATATCATCTACTGCATCTTGCCATCTTTATGTAATACATGTATCACTAGCCACTTTAAACTATGCCACTTTATGTTTATATACCCTACATTACTCATCTCATATGTATATACTGTACTCCATACCATCTACTGCATCTTGCCTATGCCGTTCTGTACCATCACTCATTCATATATCTTTATGTACATATTCTTTATCCCTTTACACTTTTGTGTATAAGGTAGTAGTTGTGGAATTGTTAGGTTAGATTACTTGTTGGTTATTACTGCATTGTCAGAACTAGAAGCACAAGCATTTCGCTACACTTGCATTAACATCTGCTAACCATGTGTATGTGACAAATAAAATTTGATTTGATAACTGAACTAAATGACTATCACCCCGTAGCACTCACTTCTGTCATCATGAAGTGCTTTGAGAGACTAGTCAAGGATCATATCACCTTCACTTTACCTGCCACCTAGACCCACTTCAGTTTGCATTCCGCCCCAACAGGTCCACAGACGTTGAATTCGCCATCACATTGCACACTGCCCTATCCCATCTGAACAAGAGGCATACCTATGTAAGAATGCTGTTCATTGACTATAGCTCAGTATTCAACACCATAGTACCCTCCAAGCTCATCATTAAGCTTAAGGCCCTGGGTATCAACCACGCCCTGTGCAATTGGGTCCTGGACTTCCTGACGGGCTGCCAAAAGTGGTGAAGGTAGGAAACAACATCTCCACATCGCTGATCCTCAACACTGGGGCCCCACAAGGGTGCATGCTCAGCCCTCTCCTGTACTCCCTGTTCACCCATGACTGTGTGGCCATGCACGCCTCCAACTCAATCATCAAGTTTGCAGACGACACAACAGTAGTGGGCTTGATTACCAACAACGACGAGACAGCCTACAGGGAGGAGGTGAGGGCACTCGGAGTGTGGTGTCAGGAAAACAACCTCTCACTCAACATCAACAAAACAAAGTAGATGATTGTGGACTTCAGGAAACAGCAGAGGGAGCACCCCTTTATCCATATCGATGGGACAGTAGTGGAGAAAGTGGAAAGTTTGAAGTTCCTCGGCGTACACATCATGGACAAACTGAAATGGTCCACCCACACAGACAGTGTGGGGAAGAAGGCGCAACAGCGCCTCTTCAACCTCAGGAGGCTGAAGAAATTTGGCTTGCCACCTAAATCCCTCACAAACTTTTAAAGATGCACAATCGAGAGCATCCTGTCGGGCTGTATCACCGCCTGGTACAGAAACTGCACCGCCCTCAACTGCAAGACTCTCCAGAGGGTAGTGCGGTCTGCACAAAGCATCACCTGGGGCAAACTACCTGCCCTCCAGGACACCTACAGCACCCTAAGTCACAGGATGGCCACAAAGATCATCGAGGACAACAACCACCCGAGCCACTGCCTGTTCACCCCGCTATCATCCAAAAGGCGAGGTCAGTATAGGTGCATCAAAGCAGGGACCGAGAGACTGAAAAACACCTTCTATCTCAAGGCCATCAGACAGCTAAACAGCCATAACATAGAGAGGCTGTTGCCAACATACAGGCCCAAGTCACTGGACACTTTAATGAATTGATCACTAGTCACTTTAAATAATGCCACTTTAATGATGTTTACATATCCTACGTTACTCATCTCATATGTATATACTGTATTTCATACCATCTATTGCATCTTGCCTATGCCGCTCGGCCATCGCTCATCTATATATTTATATGTACATATTCTTAGTCCATCCCTTTACATTGTGTGTATAATGTAGTTCTTGTGAATTTGTTAGATTACTTGTTAGATATTACTGTACTGTCGGAACTAGAAGCACAAGCTTTTCGCTACACTGGCATTAACATCTGCTAACCATGTGTATTTGATTAGATTTGTATTTAACCATGTGTATGTGACAAATAACATTTGATTTGATTTGGTATCTACCGCAAGGCTAACTGGATGGCATGCTAGAGTCAGAGGAGGGCAGAGAGAGAGTGTGTGTGTGTGTGCCTGCGTACGTGCATGTGTGAGTGTGTGTATATGTGTGTGTGTGTGTCTATATATGTATGTGTGTGTATATGTGTTTGTGCTGATGAGACAGAGCTAAGTGTCAGTCCAGATCAAGGGTAGTAGGAAATGTGTCCTGTCACCCAGATGAAACCCAAAGCCTTTCTTTCCATGACTGTTGTGGTTATGTCATTACTTGTAGCAGACATTGCCTGTATATAGTGCACTACTTTTAACAAGGGATCTATTCAAAAGTAGTGCACTATATAGGGAATAAGGTGCCATTTGGGATGCAGCCAGCTGTGGCCGACAGCTTCCTGGTGTTACTGTACACTGAGTGGTTTCTGTTGTGCATCGCTCATCCTTAGGAAAAACAAGTTCCTTTTCCATGTTTGACTTCATCAGTTTCAGAAGGTAATCGGAGATGTAGTCTTATCTAGCTGTCTTAAGATGAATGCACTAACTGGACAAGAGGGTCTGTTAAGTGACTAAAATGTAAATGTAACATGTACATATGAGCTAAGCGACAGGAGATGAATGGAGGAAGGACAGTGTTCAGTGTGATGTCTGGATATCATTTCTTTGCTCTCTGACAGTTTATGTGGGGAAATTCAGATGGGCGGCCTAGCTGGGATTAAAATGAAGCTTATCCCTGTCAGAGTCCCCCTGCTAGAGCCTATATAGCCAGACAACATCAATTTCATACTGATTCTTCTCTCTCTCTCTCTCTCTCTCTCTCTCTCGCTGTCTCCCCCCCGTGTCGACTCATCCATTTGAGCCACCACACTCTTCTCCTCCTGCCCACACAAAACCATGCAGGCCCATCATCCTCTCTGTTTGAGAGAGTCAGGCTGTTCCTTAGCCCACTGTGTCAGGTGAAAGAACCATCTGCACACCCCACTCTCATCCCACTCTCCCCCAATTATCTCTCCTCCGGCATGGCTGACCCCGACCGTCACACCCAGCCGCGGGGGCCACACCTCTCTGCCTCGCCGGCTCAGCATCCGAGCTTCGCCTCACCGTTCCTGCGGTCATGTCAGGTGAGCGTTCCCTCTCTCTCCATCCCTCCAACCCTCCATCCTGCCCATCATGCTCTGCTAACTAAACCCCGTTCCCTGGCCCAGCCCGGTCGGATCAGATAAGGTTTCAGTCCCCGCTCTCTTTCTTTTCTTTCTCTGTGTGTGTGTGTGTGTGTGTGTGTGCGTGCGTGCGTGCGTGCGTGCGTGCGCGCACTGTGCACTGTGCACACAGCCTAAGCCTCATGCTTCTCTCTCCCCAGAACACTTGATGACTGTCTGGATGGATGTCATCTGTATGGTCAGCAGGGCCTGGCTAGCTTGCTGGCTGACTGACTGGCTGTCATTGTATAGTTGGTGGGACCTGACAAACAGCAGAGAGAGAGAGACAGAGATGTGTGGCTATGTACATCAAGTTGGATGTGTCCTTGAGCAAAGTCAGGACAGTAGTACATTGCCCTGCAGGCAGAGCCCAGAGGACTCAAACAGCGAGACCCCACGCTTGATGTGTCTATGAGCCTGGAATACCAAACTCAGAGGCTGTTTACACAGGCAGCCTAATTCTGATATTTTTTCCACTAATTTGGTATTTTGACCAATCAGATCAGCTCTTTTGGCAATAATTGGGCAAAATATCAGAATTGGGCTACTTGTGTAAACTCAGACATAGACACACCATTATATAGAGCCATATAGGGTAAGGTAATATAATACATTAATATTACATAGTAAATCTACTGAACAATACATGATATAGACTCAGAAATAGTGACACATTATTGATACACATTCATGGATGTAAAGGCCCATTGGTTATGAGTTCAGAAACTTCCGCTGCTGCTTTTTTCTTTGTGGATCCTGGCCTTGGAGAGTGAACACCTTGGGCCTGTGGATCCTGGCCTTGGAGAGTGAACACCTTGGACCTGTGGATCCTGGCCTTGGAGAGTGGACACCTTGGACCTGTGGATCCTGGCCTTGGAGAGTGAACACCTTGGACCTGTGGATCCTGGCCTTGGAGAGTGAACACCTTGGACCTGTGGATCCTGGCCTTGGAGAGTGAACACCTTGGACCTGTGGATCCTGGCCTTGGAGAGTGAACACCTTGGACCTGTGGATCCTGGCCTTGGAGAGTGAACACCTTGGACCTGTGGATCCTGGCCTTGGAGAGTGAACACCTTGGACCTGTGGATCCTGGCCTTGGAGAGTGGATACCTTGGACCTGTGGATCCTGGCCTTGGAGAGTGAACACCTTGGACCTGTGGATCCTGGCCTTGGAGAGTGGATACCTTGGACCTGTGGATCCTGGCCTTGGAGAGTGAACACCTTGGACCTGTGGATCCTGGCCTTGGAGAGTGGATACCTTGGACCTGTGGATCCTGGCCTTGGAGAGTGAACACCTTGGACCTGTGGATCCTGGCCTTGGAGAGTGGATACCTTGGACCTGTGGATCCTGGCCTTGGAGAGTGGATACCTTGGACCTGTGGATCCTGGCCTTGGAGAGTGGATACCTTGGGCCTGTGGATCCTGGCCTTGGAGAGTGAACACCTTGGACCTGTGGATCCTGGCCTTGGAGAGTGGATACCTTGGGCCTGTGGATCCTGGCCTTGGAGAGTGAACACCTTGGACCTGTGGATCCTGGCCTTGGAGAGTGAACACCTTGGACCTGTGGATCCTGGCCTTGGAGAGTGGATACCTTGGGCCTGGGATCCTGGCCTTGGAGAGTGAACACCTTGGACCTGTGGATCCTGGCCTTGGAGAGTGGACACCTTGGACCTGTGGATCCTGGCCTTGGAGAGTGGATACCTTGGGCCTGTGGATCCTGGCCTTGGAGAGTGAACACCTTGGACCTGTGGATCCTGGCCTTGGAGAGTGGACACCTTGGACCTGTGGATCCTGGCCTTGGAGAGTGAACACCTTGGACCTGTGGATCCTGGCCTTGGAGAGTGAACACCTTGGACCTGTGGATCCTGGCCTTGGAGAGTGAACACCTTGGACCCGTGGATCCTGGCCTTGGAGAGTGGGCACCTTGGACCTGTGGATCCTGGCCTTGGAGACTGAACACCTTGGACCTGTGGATCCTGGCCTTGGAGAGTGGACACCTTGGACCTGTGGATCCTGGCCATGGAGAGTGGACACCTTGGACCTGTGGATCCTGGCCATGGAGAGTGGACACCTTGGACCTGTGGATCCTGGCCATGGAGAGTGGACACCTTGGACCTGTGGATCCTGGCCTTGGAGAGTGGGCACCTTGGGCCTGTGGTTCCTGGCCTTGGAGAGTGGACACCTTGGCACTGTGGATCCTGGCCTTGGAGAGTGGGCACCTTGGACCTGTGGATCCTGGCCTTGGAGAGTGGACCTGTGGATCCTGGCCTTGGAGAGTGGGCACCTTGGACCTGTGGATCCTGGCCTTGGAGAGTGGGCACCTTGGACCTGTGGATCCTGGCCTTGGAGAGTGGGCACCTTGGACCTGTGGTTCCTGGCCGTGGAGAGTGGACACCTTGGCACTGTGGATCCTGGCCTTGGAGAGTGAACACCTTGGACCTGTGGTTCCTGGCCGTGGAGAGCTCTATAAGTACAATTTCTTTATGGTAACTGATGAGGCGGAGTCCACCTTTGTACAGTACAGTCATTTTCTTAGCAGCTGTGGTTCCAGCCAACCATACTCTCTGTTGGCGTTCTGACAAGTGCAAGTCAGAGTCATCACCAAGCAACATCCCTATTGGATCTAATGGCAGTATTTTTTTAAGTACAGAAATGACATTGTTGACTTTCCACCAGAATTCAACCACCCCCGGGCTTTTCCACAGCACATGAGGAAAAGTACCAAGGTCCCCTGTGGTGCAGAACTCACATAATGCTGATGGACTAATACCCATGTCATGTCTTTTTTGAGATGTTAGATAGGTTCTATTGCAAATGTTTTAATTCATTAATTGGTGATTGGGCTTTCTAGTTGATCCAAATACATTTTTCCATACTGTATCCCAATTTATTTGTCTGTAAATAGTGTAAAATATTTTCCCCATATAGTGGATAGAGTTAATGGTTTTTGTGCTGCTAGAATTATGTGACTATAGATATCAGAAACTACTCCTTTTGAGGGGAATCTGTCCATTAGAAGTTTGACCAATGGGTGTACTCCGAGTTCTGCTCCCCAGGGAACCCCATAGGCTCACTTGGATAGGTGGAGATGAAGGTAAAGACAAAATTATGAACCTGGGCAGATTTCAGATTTTCAGGCAGATTTCAGATTTTCAGGCAGATTTCAGATTTTCAGGCAGATTTCCTGGAAACAGAGGAGTCCATTCATATTGTATATGTCTTTGAAACTATAAATACCCTTCTTAGACCAATAATCTGATATAAATGGTTTCTTACACACTATGAATTCTTTATTACGCCATATTGGAGAGTATGAATTCCATTTAAGATTAGATCTCATAAGCTTAGCTTTCCAAACATTGACTGAATATGCTATAAGGGGTCCAAACAATAATACACATTTTTTAGGAGTCAATCCAGAAAATAATTTGAATTTTAATCTAATTGGAGAAACTATTGACTCTTCTATAGCCTGCGAAGAAACAGAATCCTCTGGGTCTAACCAGGTCTCCAGGAAATGTATTTGGAATGATAGGAGATACACTTTTTGATTTGGAACTGCAAGTCCACCTGATGCTTATGTTCTCTGCAGTGCTGCATCTTTCATCACTTTCTCCCCCAAATGAACTTCTTCATGACAGAGTCAAGTTTAGACCAATAGTCTATAGGAAAGAGGCAGTGGTAACATGGAACTCAGAAAATTGATACGAGGGAGGACATTCATTTTAATAGTTGAGATTCTAGCATGCAAAGAAGTGGCCATAGCAGACCATCTTTTTTTTATTTATTTTTGGATCTTTTGAAAGGTTTCTAAGTAGTTCTTCCTGCAGGTAGTGTGAATAGAGGGGGATATGGGGATGCCCAAGTAGCTGATTAGTTTCTACACTGGGATCACGGGTGGTAGTTGCACGCTTCACATAGCTGAGTTGAGAGGTAGTGGAGCTGATTTGAACCAGTTGATCTTGTAACCAGATGAAATAGACATTATTGGGTGCAGGGATTTCTGAGCGTCAGCGACTTAGAGCAGTATGTGATCTGCATACAGGGAAATTGCTTTGTTCAATTTGTTTGATTTTGATATGTGACGAAGCTGGATTTTGATGTATGCTTTGTGCCAGCGGTTCTAGAGGGACAACCTTGTTAAAAATCCTGGTTGTATGACATAACAGAAGAAGGATTCACATACATGGTACAGATCCTATGGATGGGTCTAGCCCCGAAACCAAAATGTTCAAGAACAAGCCATAAATATTCCCACTCTAAGCGGTCAAAGGCTTCCTCTGCATCTAGTGATAACACAGCACACGGGGTATCCAGATTGGTCGCCTCGGCAACCGCATGAAACAGGCGGCGCATGTTCTCGGGTGCTTGACGACCCTTAATAAACACGGTTTGGTCAGGATGTATGAGCTTGTTAATGACTTTCTCTAGGCGCATGGCTAGAACTTGTTTAATTTGGAATATGCTTTATTTTTTACCCTTGTAGCAGTAGAAATATAATTTTAAACAAATAGGAGAATAGGTAAATTAGCATGATTATATTTTGCATTTACGAGGACTCACCCAGGGTCCCCAGTAATTTGCACTGAATAGAATGTAGTCAAACACAATAACATTATTCCATTGAACACAAGTCACTCAAACAGTAGCCTACCGCCAGATAATCAAAACAGGCTATCATGCTTCATAATACAATTCCCTAATACTAGTCATATGTTACTGTGATTGGAGATAATCAAATTAGAAAGACAAGCATTTAGGCCTCATCTCCTCTCTCTCGCTCTCTCTCTCTCCTCTATCTCTCTCACACACACACACACACACACACACACACACACACACACACACACACACACACACACACACACACACACACACACACACACACACACACACACACACACTCGCCCTTCACAGCCCAGTGAGTGTGGGTGTATGATGGGTAATGATGATATTGTGAGACGCAGCGACACATTGTGGTGATTATGATTAGATGTGTATACCTTTTCTGATTGATTGAATTAATTAGCGAGGACAGGGAAATGAATATTCAGTTGAGTGGTAGGGTAAGAAAGATGTGTGTTTCATATGGTCTGTTTGTGTCTTTGTGTGTGTGTAGGTGTGTGGAAAAATGCATGGCTGTGTGCATGCATCCATGTGTGTGTGTGAGAGTGTTGGTCCGTGTGTGACCCTCACTAACCTCCACTGTCTGATAGCCTGGGGAAGATAAAGATGACATAGTGGGGATGGGTTGGGCGAGTGTGAGTGCACTGGAGGGCAGTGGAAAGCAAATGACTGAAAGTAGAAAAGAGTTGGAGTGGAAATGCCAGGATTGACTTGAAAATTGGCTTGTGTGTGTGTTTGCGTGTGTGTGTGCATGTGGTGTTTATGTGTGTGTATGTGTGTGTGTGTGTGTGTGTGTGTGTGTGTGTGTGATACAGTAGCTACCAAAGTTATAAAGCTATTAAATTAAAATGTACATCCTCTGTCTAGCTTTGCTCGCTCACCTGGCTCTCTGTCCCTCTCTCGCTCCCCATCCATCCTTCCCTCTCAATCTCCCTCTCCCTCCATCCCCCCTCCCCTTCTCTCTCCCTACCTCTCTCTTCATGCCATCTCCCACAGTGAGCAGTGTATCACTTGGCCCAGACTCATGGTGGTGAATAATACATCAGGAGACCAGAGAGAAGGATGGAGAGATGGAGAAAGATATGGTGAGAGAGAGAGAGGGATGGAGAGAGTGAGGGATGGAGAGAGCAGGATGAAGAGAGAGAACGGGATGAAGAGAGTGAGGGGGATGAAGAGAGAGAGATGGAGATGAAGTGATCTCTGGCCTGCTCCTCTCCTTCCAGGCCCGTGGGCTCCCAGCAGCATCTGGTAGGGGGCTGAGTGGAATACTGACTACACATATGTGCATAACAGTGGAGGCTCCTCAGATGAGGAAGGGAGGACCATACTCAGTGAATTTCATAAAAATGTAAATGCTAAATCATTTAAAAAGTTATCCTTTTTAGATAAAACTATACTAAATATAATCACGTCACCAAATAATTGATTAAAACACACTGTTTTGCAATGAAGGTCTACAGTAGCCTCAACAGCACTCTGCAGGGTAGCACCATTGTGTAGCCGGAGGACAGCTAGCTTCCGTCCTCCTCTGGGTACATTGATTTCAATACAAAACCTATGAGGCTTATGGTTCTCACCCCCTTCCATAGACTTACACAGTAATTATGACTTCTGAAGGATGTCCTCCAGCCTATCAGAGCTCTTTCAGCATTAACTGACATGTTGTCCACCCAATCAAAGGATCAGAGAATGATCTAGTACTGAAAGCATAAGCTACAGCTGGCTAGCACTGCAGTGCATAAAATGTGGTGAGTAGATGACTCAAAGAAAGAAAGAGAGAGAGACAAATGTTGAACATTTTTTAACAAATTAATTTCTTCCAAAATTTGGGAGAAGCAAGAGAGGGAGAGATTGTCATTTTTTTCAGTTTCACTTATTTAGCTAGCTAGTTTAGCTAACTAGTTTAGTCTACTCAAACACCCGACTCAAACAGAGGGATGCTATGTTAGCTAGCTGGCTATGACTATCCAACACAACACTAGAACTCTTCCAAGTCAAGGTAAGCTTTTGGTTTTACAAATGTATTCCCACCAGGGCACGCCGGTGTAACTGCTTACTGACTGTACACTGTAATGTTACTGCATGATTGTAGAAGGTTTACTAATGAGTTAGTTCTATTAGCTATGCTGACTATGATGTTCCTTTAGCTAATATGGTAAGAACGATGCAGGCCATGTGTAGTGGTTCGGCTTGGACAGGTTTTTTGCCTAGTCACATACAGCTGATGTATTGTGCATTGAAGTCCACAACTTAAGGGAATAGGTGAGAGGAGAGCGCATAGGTGTGACAGGGAATACAAAGTGGCTGCTATGAAAGTGAACTGTGTTTATGTGTGATCAGTGGTGTATTCATTCCACCAATTCTGTTGAAAAATGTTTCTTAAACGGAAGCAAATGGAACAAAATGGGGATAAACATACCTGAATTTGTCCAATAGAAACTCTCGTTTGCAACTGTTGGAGTAATGATTACACCCTATATCAGCTAGATGCATGCAAGGCGGCATTGAATGTCACTGTTTTGTCAATTTTGTCTCTCGACCAGTGTGCACCTACGTTGTAAGCGTTCATTCATAAGCTAGGTTGCAGCAACCTCATGATGGGTGTAGGGAAAATTAGAGTATCATGTTGTAGCCTAAACCTACCGATGTTACATTGAGCTGTGTGAATGGAATATGAATAACAGTCATCCAATATGCTGTAATAGAAATAAGGCCATGTTCATGAAAACAAAACGGTCCTCCTTCATCTGAAACGGCACTGACCGAAACTGGTGCATAACATACACACTCTTCTAAATGTGTATCTGGACAGAATACAGTATGCCGTTTTGGTCTCGAATGATGTGTCTGTTGTGTGTTGGTGAGTGGGGTGTATTTGTACTTTTTTCATCCCAGAACCAAGAATCAATTACTTTAGCTGGTTCCATAATTCATTTGACTTTGGGCTTCCCTTCAAAGCAGGAACACCGGGTAGGTAGGAGGTATGGAATTCTCCTGCAAGGTTTGATAACGTCTTATCTTCTGCTGAATAAAAGGACACCTTATTCAGCTTGTATTCCTGCACGATGGATTCCAAAATGTCTCTACTTTAGAAAAGGAATACTCTCCCTGGATGTGGTGTGTCTGTATATTTAGTTGAGAGTAGTTCTAGTGACCGTTTAACTGGAACAAATAGAGAAGACCTATAGAATGCCACAGAAACACAATTCAATAGCTCAGTGAACAGCCAGCCATGGCTCTCATCAGAAACATCCCAAATCAGTTCCCGCCACAGGAGGTCGGTGGCACCCTAATTGGGGAGGACGAGCTCATGGTAATGGCTGGAGCAGAAGAAGTGGAATGTTATTAAATACATCAAACAAATGGTTTCCAGTCACTATTGTGAGCCGTCCTCCCCTCAGCAGCCTCCACTGGTTCCAGCTTCTATATTAGTCTCCTTTTTATTCACATCCCCGTCTTTCTCTCTCTCTTTAACCCCTCCCCCTTTTCTCTCTCCCTCGCCTTCTCTATTTATTTTTTTCCCAACCCCTGCTCTCACCCCTCCTGCGCTCTCTATTTCTCGCTCTCTCTCCCCCTCCTTCCCTCTCTTTCATTGCAGTTTCCAACCTTCCAAGCTTGTTTTAATTGATAAACTCATTGCCTGTATCCATGAGGTCATTAACGACAGACAGACAGACTGTCAGCTCTCCGTTGCCGTAGTAGCACCAGAGGTCACTGTGGCTACTGACCGACAGGATTAGCATACAAGAGCAATGAGCATTAAATTGGTACCAGCTTGCTGGCCTTCCCGCGTTACCATCATTATGCAGTTAAATTGGTCCGACAGCCAGCCACTGCTCTACAGGGGGATTGGTCTTCTTTTTCTTATTCCCTCTCAGCAACTGGTGGGGGGATTGTGTGTGTGTGTGTTACATAGCACAGAACATGGGAAGGGGTTGTCGAGATTCTTGCTGTCTCAGGGAGATTCTCGTTTGAGGAAAAGTCATCCTCCTCTCCTCCGTGACCCGCAAACCGATAAGTGGTCGATGAGTGTGCCAATTGGTTAATAAGTGAATGGAGGAGTGTCTTCCTCGATAGCCTCCTCCTGCCGAGGGAAGACAAGAGTGTCCTCTCGACTCCCTAATGCGGAAGCATTTTGAAATCCGCCTCACCTCTTTTGAATCAGCCGTTGATTTCTTGGAGGAGAAAAGCACACATGTCTGGCACAGCCAGCTAAATGTAATTTAGAATTTTACACATATATTTTGTGATTCCTCCTCTGTAAATGTAATTTGCTCGATGATGTACAAGTGGAGGAGTCTCATTTCATACAAGCGCAATTGTTTCCCCCTTTCTTCTCCTCACCACCTCTCCTCTGTTACCTTTGACCTTTTTCAAGGAGAGGAGAGGACAAAAGAGAGGACGCGAGGAGTCGAGCAAAACCAATTGAGATTCTCCTTCAGATTTCTATTAACAAAAGGTGACATGACACATCGTATGTGGTGAGGTGATTCACCTTTGGGGAGGTTTTGTTTTGTTAAGTTAGTTTTTTCTGAGGGAATGCAAGATAAAGTATTCCCTAATTTATTGTTGTGTTTACCATATTCGGTTTTTTTTCTATTGGAAAGGTGTTGTGTGATGATAATCCAATTTGTTTGGTTAAATAATAGCTTATTATTTCACAGCTTATTACACTTGAGGAGATGTTAGATTGGCTTTCCATGACATGTTTCACATGATGGCGTTGCAATTCACAGGGAGTGTTCATGATATGAAGATTCAACTTGAAATGGTTCTCAGAGGAAATGGGACGTTGTCATGGAGAAGATAGAGCCAGTTCCCAGACTGATGGTGTTGGGTTGTACTTTAGCAGCTCTCAGGCTGCAGAGATGCAATCATAGCTGACTGAGTATTTGGCAGTGTGGAGTGGAGTTGAGGTCAGGTGAGGCAATATTCCCTATTTTCAACCTGAAAATGTATGTACTGGACCCTACATTGAGATGGTATTACGTAAAATGAATCAAGGGTATGTTTCTGTCTCTATTCAGCTAGAACATACTTATATTATTATTTGAAAGTGCATTAAGGATTTTTGCTGTTTTTTTTAAGAGTGGATCATCAAATGCTCAAATAAGACATGTTGTAAACGTGCCTTGCCATGTTCCTTCGTCACTGACAGCCTCATGACAGCTGTCCAATCAGCTCTGATCTTCCTAGAAGCTGACAGCTTCTTGGTTCTCCTCAAATCATTTATCACAAGGCCTCCTGGGTATTGATCAATGTCAAGGCCTGTCGATCTGGACAACCACCGTATTGTAGTGTGTTTGTGTATGTGTGTGCACACTTGACAAACTTTCACTTCCCTTAACTTTATCCAAATGGGCATTTACTCTCCTATCTGTGAGGTTGACAGGCTTTTAAAATAAATGCATAGATTTATCAAATAATGCTACAATGCAAAACTACCTTTGAATCAGCTGTTGTTTTCCTCACATGTTTAAAATATTTAGCATCTATAACATGTCTGGCACAACCATCTAAATGTCCTTTTACCATTTTACACATATATATATACACTTCCTCTGTAAATGTAATTTGCCTGATGAAGCGCGAGTGGAAAAATAGAGTCTCATTTCATGCACTTGTTCCCACCTTTTCCTCTCCTCGCCACCTCTTCTGGATTACCTTTGACCTTTTGACTTGTTGTGTTTCACATGATGGTGGTGTGCAATTCGAATGGAGTGTTCATGATATGAAGATTCAACTTGAAATGGTTCTCAGAGGAAATGGGACGTCGTCATGAAGAAGATAGAGCCAGTTCCCAGACTGATGGTGTTGGGTTGTACTTTAGGAGCTCTCAGGCTGCGGAGATGCAATCATAGCTGAGAGAGTATTTGGCAGTGTGGAGTTGAGGTCAGCTGAGGCAATTTTCACTCTTTTCAACCTGAAAACGTTGTTGTCGGTCACACTAAACAACATACTGGCTTATATACTGAGATTTTTTTTTATTTTATTTTTTATTTCACCTTTATTTAACCAGGTAGGCTAGTTGAGAACAAGTTCTCATTTGCAACTGCGACCTGGCCAAGATAAAGCATAGCAGTATGAGCAGACAACACAGAGTTACACATGGAGTAAACAATTAACAAGTCAATAACACAGTAGAAAACAAAGGGGGAGTCTATATACAATGTGTGCAAAAGGCATGAGGTAGGCGAATAATTACAATTTTGCAGATTAACACTGGAGTGATAAATGATCAGATGGTCATGTACAGGTAGAGATATTGGTGTGCAAAAGAGCAGAAAAGTAAATAAATAAAAACAGTATGGGGATGAGGTAGGTGAAAATGGGTGGGCTATTTACCAATAGACTATGTACAGCTGCAGCGATCGGTTAGCTGCTCAGATAGCTGATGTTTGAAGTTGGTGAGGGAGATAAAAGTCTCCAACTTCAGCGATTTTTGCAATTTTATCCTTGTAAAAGAAATGTTTTCAGTTTAAAAAATGTATCTTGGATACTATTCAGCTACGGAGACGATTCAGAGTTCAGATAAGCAGACTTTTGCTTCAATAAATGATTTATGTCAATGGAAGACTGAGAGAAAATTCTAATTAAGACGAGAAGTCTGTAGTCTGAATATGCTGAATATGAGTGAATCATCAAATGCTCAAATAAGACATGTAAACGTGCCTTGCCATTTTCCTCCGTAAAAAAGGAGGTAAAAGTAGATACAAAGCATTGTGGGATTCCTCCAGATCAGCTTAATGTCTTCACACAGCTCTCCCCCCTGTCATTGACAGCCTCATGACAGCTGCCCAATCAGCTCTGATCTTCCTAGAAGCTGACAGCTTATTGGTTCTCCTCAAATAATTTATCACAAGGCCTCCTGGGTATTGATCAATGTCAAGGCCTGTCGATGCTGACAACCACCATATT
Organism: Oncorhynchus mykiss; assembly: GCF_057628025.1. Taxonomy (NCBI): domain Eukaryota; kingdom Metazoa; phylum Chordata; class Actinopteri; order Salmoniformes; family Salmonidae; genus Oncorhynchus; species Oncorhynchus mykiss. The sequence continues at coordinate 23,273,583 of NC_143034.1, read as the reverse complement.
GTAGTGTATGTGTGTGTGTGTGTGTGTGCGTGCGTGTCTGTCTGCAGCCCACTCAAAAACATTCACTTCACTCAACTTTATCCAAATGCACCTTTACTTTCCTATCTGTTAGGCTGATAGTCTTTTGAAATAAATTCATAGATCTCAACAGGCTATATCGATCCACTAATACAGGACTAGTAAAGGCCCAGTGCACTACTTTTGTGACAAATATTTTGTATTAAATAACACATTACCTTTGTTTTTTTAAATCCGATTTTTCAGGGGGTGCAGCAGCACCCTCAGCACCCTTACTTCCTGCTGCTATATCCTGGTGCACAGAAAAAAAGTGTCAAGGGAAGCCAGTTTGGATTTGGCTTCACACCAATCAAATCACATCAAGCCAAATGTCATTTGATAGAAACAAGTTGAATTGTTGAATCCCGTTGTCCTCCGGTGGCTAGCTAGCTAAAATGATCCCTTTCCTAAATTAGCCATGGATGGAGATAGGGATTTGGACTTGTGGTTTTACTTCTCCATACTGGCCAGTGGTTATAACGACGATTCTGATCCAACCATATATTCATACACTGTGCCTCCGGCTTGAGAGGATGGAAGTTCAACATGTACAGGATGTACAGTTCCAGTTAAAAGTTTGGACACACCTACTCATTGAAGGGTTTTTCTTTATTTTTTTTACTATTTTCTACATTGTAGAAAAATAGTGAAGACATCAAAACTATGAAATACCACATATGGAATCATGTAGTAACCAAAATAGTGTTAATACAAGATTGTTCAAAGTAGCCACACTTTGCCTTGATGATAGCTTTGCACATTCTCTCAACCAGCTTCACCTGGAATGCTTTTCCAACAGTCTTGAAGGGGTTCCCACATATGCTGAGCACTTGTTGACTGATTTTCCTTCACTTTCCTTCACAATCCCAAACCATCTCAAATGGGTTGAGGTCGGGTGATTGTGGAGGCCAGGTCATCTGATGCAGCACTCTATCACACTTCTTCTTGGTAAAATACCCTTTACACAGCCTGGAGATGTGTTGAGTCATTGTCCTCCTGAAAATGATAGTCCCACTAAGCTCAAACCAGATGGGATGGCGTATCGCTGCAGAATGCTCTGGTAGCCATGCTGGATAAGTGTGCCTTGAATTCTCAATAAATCACTGACAGTGTCACCAACAAAGCACCATCACACCTCCTCCTCCATGCTTCATGGTGGGAACCACACATGCAGAGATCCTTCGTTCACCTACTCTGCGTCTCACAAAGACACGGCGGTTGGAACCAAAAATCTCAAATTTAGATTACAGATGTTCATTTTACAATATTATTAGGAAAATAAATCCATACAATTAGTTCCAGTTAGTGGAGATGGAGGAGCCTGAAATGAAAACATATTCTTAAAGTACTTTACTTCCTCTTTCAAAATATAATTTGGTGAATCGTGCGTTACACCATCATTTGTAACAAGTTTTAATACATTTTTTTTGGTAGCATTTCTATATTGAAGATTGAAAAAGAATTTGGTGCTTTTTCCCCCATATTCCATCCATTCGCTTTATTTTTATAATCTATTACACTGGATCTTTCTTGAATAAGTTCCTCCATTTCTTTTAGTTTTTCCTCTAACTTATTCTGTGCCTCTATGGTACTGTTTTTATTGCTATCTAACTGCACTATTAGTCCTTCAATTTCCTTTGTTGATATGGACTCTTTTGATCTAAATTGCTTTTGTTTTATAGATGAGTGCTGAATTGCATGGCCTCTAAAGGCACACTTAAAAGTGTCCCATACAATAAGGTGATCTGCTGTACCTATGTTATGTCTGAAAAAGTCTGTTATAAATTCTTCTGTCCTAGATCTAAACAATTTATCAGCTAGTAGGCTTTGATTAAATTTCCAATATCCTCGCCCACATGGAAATTCCGTAAAAGTAATATATATGCCAATTATGTGATGATCCCACCGCATTCTGTCCCCTATCAACACTTTCTAATCTTTTGGTGCCAGAGAGAATGACATAAGAAAGTAGTCAAGACGACTAGCTTGATTAAGCCTCCGCCATGTATATCTCACTAGGTCAGGGTATTTAAGTCTCCATATATCCACTAATTCCAATATATCCATGACATTCATGATTTCCTTAAGTGCCTGAGGGTGATAGTTTGTAGTGTGATTTCCTTTCCGGTCCATAGAGGTATTTAAGACCGTATTAAAATCTCCCACCATAATAATTGAGTCTAGTGTTGCTTGTAGAGTTGATCAATTCTTATATATATTTTCAAAGAAGCTTGGATCATCATTACTTGAACCGTATAGGTTAATAAGCCATATCTGTTTATTGTCCAATAACATATTTAAAATAATCTATCTACATTGATAATCTGTTTGGACAATTTGCACATTTGGATCAAAATTACTGTTAAATAAAACCATCACCCCTTTTGAATTTCTTTTTCCCATGGGAGAAGTATATTTCGCCCCCCCCCCCCCCCCAGTTCTTTTTCCACAAAACTTCATCTAAAATTGTAGAATGGGTTTCCTGTAAACAATAGATATTATATTCCTTCTCTTTTAGCCAGGTAAATACTGATTGTCTTTTCTTATTATCTGCTAGGCCATTACAATTGTAACTGGCTATACTTATTTCACCACTTACCATAATGAGACACAACTTTCAATTCTATTTATTGTTACGTTCCCCAGTTTATGTGTTGTAGTTTGTGTACTTGCATGTGTTTATTTCAGGAAATGGCTTCCTGAAATCCTCAAGCAGCTGATTGACTCCAGGGCTAATTGGAGAGCTGACCCCGCCCCCTCGTCAAGACACAGCTGTCTCCAATTACCCATTTGTTCTGAAGCTATATAAAAGCCAGTGTTCTGTTCAGGAGAGAGAGATTTTTGGAGGTAGGGATTGCTGAGAGAGATTTTGCTAAAGAGATTTTGCTAGAGAGATTTTAGAGGTAGAGATTTTTGCTAGAGTGAGATTTGGAGGTAGGGATTGCTGAGAGATTTTGCTACACGCTTAAACGCAGAGAAATAAGAATCCACTTCCGACTCTCGGAATGGAGGGACTAAAGCTATGTTTTTACTCACATCGAAGTGGGTTTGATGAGGAGCAGCTTGTGGAGTCGCACTGGAGCCAGCCTCTAGCTCCAGTTGTCGGATCCTCACCTCCTTGGCTTGGCTTTCTCAGGGTAAACAAATCCGTAATGGTCAGCTATAGCTATAAGGTCTACTTTACGAAACCTCACCAAACAATCAATAGAGGGCGCTCTAAAAAATATATGTTTGTAAACGTACCATTAAAAAGTAACATGATGATTGAGTGTCTATATAGCTGTACCATGATATTTGCATTGCTACTAAGTAAATCTCCATTTGGTCCCCACCATTCCATCTGCTAAAAGCCCTCCTCACCCCGAGCTGGGCCGTCATCCCAATGCCCTGAACACCACCTCCGACCCCCCGCATCCCATAGCCCTGAACAGACTGGGATCCATCCTTCGAAAAGAGCACACAGTGCCATTTACCGAATTGAAGTAGATCAACTGCCAAATGCATTTCCATCGCCCTCACCTCGATTTGTATTATATATAGCTGTGGATCATCCTCTATCGTCCCTAACATCTTTGACTCCTTTGGAACAGTTGTGGGATACACACATACACCCACCCACACTCAACCCTTTCCCCCCACACAACCATAAACTCACATTCTCAGCAGTTGCACCATCCGAGAGCCCAACTCAAGAAAGGTCCTGATTTACAAATGCTCTTACTGTTGCAGCTGCATGAGAAGGCCTGTAAGACCGCGCAAAACAATGGGCAGAAATTTTATGAACCATTGTCACATCCTAGATGATGGAGGTCAAATGTACACCTTTTCCCTGAAACACCCACAATACAGTCACCTGTATTGACCATATTCCCAAGCAGTCAGACTTTTGAATTTGTGCCACCAGGGTCACAACAATATACCCCCTCTCTGAATGTCCGAGTGTGACCCCCTCCCCATGGGTTACTGCAGCTAGTGTTGCCAGCACTGCCACTGCCTGGGTGGGGGCATTCCACCGGAATATTTCTACCCACATGACTTGCATTTTGGCTGCATACAGGCGGCTTACAGCAGGCCCATAAAACAGTTAGGGACTTATCCTTAGTACCTGGGTCATTCAGGTGGGTGTCTGGGTATGGGGTTGTGGACCGTACCATTAAATTAGGATCATAAATAAATAATTAGATATAATTTATTTTAAAAATGTAGTCCCCCATGATAGGACAATAAATAAATCAAATGTATAATTTATTTTAAAACTGTTCCACCATGATTGGACAATAAATAAATAAGATGTATAATTCATTATAAAAGTATATCCATCATCGGAACAACATTGAAAGCCCTCTCATACCCCGGCCCACAGCAATACATTGGTTCTGGGATATGCAACCCATTTCATTACTCACTCACTCAACTTTCCAAACATAACAAATAAAAAATAAACACACACCACACCATCCACACATACTGTGCCTTCTGTTTACATCGTTTTTTATCTTCACCATGTTGAATTAGTGCTTGTGTGTTCCAATTAGTCATATGTGAAGATATACAAAAGCTATATATATTTTTTTATTGTATTGTTACAATCCATAACCGGGCTAGAATTGTGTTTCATTATTTTCCTCATCTATGAGAACTTTGACATTTGTAAAATAGCCATGGAGTAGTCTTTGCGTCTCTGAACAACTGGTTATCAATATATAGTTTATCAACATTTTAATCTATATTCTTTGAAAATTGGATACAGAACTTTACGCCGTTCTGCAATTTCCTTCGGAAACTGATCATTCATGCCTATTTTGGTCCCAGCAAGTCTTTTACCCAGGCTTTTAACCATTATTTTATCTTTAAATGAAGCAAATTTGGCAACGATTGGGCGGTCATACCTTTGGCCTCTCTGTCCGAAGCGGTACAAGTTGGATTTTGTCGATAGCTTCGTGTGGGATCTGAAGCGCTGTAAGGAGGAACTCTCGAACTACAGATTCAGGAACTTCTTCTTTCTCCTGGATACCTGTACGTACCAGATTCTCTCTCATGGATCTAGTTTGTATGTCCAGTAAGGCTTCTCTCAGAAGGGTGTTCTCCTTTTTAAAATTTAATTCACTTTGGTTTCAATCTTATTGACTGTCCCTTTTAGCTTGTGTGTTTCCTTCTCCTTCATCAGTCATCTCGAGGCTTGCCTTCAACTCTTTTATATCCTTACTAACTAATTAAAGTATACCCAGTTTGTCATTTATTGATTTTAACAGATCGGTTTCGACCTTTACCATTCCCGGTGGTGAAAATATTAAATCGTCTGTAGAAGAGTCACGTTTTCGTTTTGGAATCGGTTCCCCTGTCTTACACTCCGTCATGTTTGGGCGAGGCTTGTTTTCGTAATATTTGTTGATAAATGTCTCTAGTCTTAAGATTTGTTTTGTGTTATTATCCAGATTGAAGGTTATCACCCACCAGATTGTGTAGTGCTAATATTTTAGTCGATATTGAATATTACGTTTTATCTTGAGGTGCTCTACATAACTTTGTTCAGTCTGCCATTACCTGTCTCCTCTGCTCTCTGCGTATTTCTACCCACATGACTTGCTTTTTGCAGGCATACAGATTATTTCACTTATAATTCACTGTATCACAATTCCAGTGGGTCAGAAGTTTACATACACTAAGATGACTATGCCTTTAAACAGCTTGGACAATTCCAGAAAATTATGTCATGCCTTTAGAAGCTTCCGATAGGCTAATTGACATAATTTCAGTCAATTGGAGGTGTACCTGTGGATGTATTTCAAGGCCTACCTTCAAACTCCGTGCCTCTTTGCTTGACATCAAGGGAAAATCAAAAGAAATCAGCCAAGACCTCCTATAACAAATTGTAGACCTCCACAAGTCTGGTTCAACGAGTCCTATATCGACATAACCTGAAAGGCCGCTCAGCAAGGAAGAAGCCACTGCTCCAAAACAGCCATAAAAAAGCCAGACTATGGTTTGCAACTGCACATGGGGACAAACAAAAATAGAACTGTTTGCCCACGCCGAAGAACACAATCCCAACCGTGAAGCACGGGGGTGGCAGCATCATGTTGCGGGGGTGCTTTGCTGCAGGAGGGACTAGTGCACTTCACAAAATAGGAAAATTATTTGGATGAATTGAAGCTTCAAGACATCAGTCAGGAAGTTAAAGCTTGGTCGCAAATGGGTCTTCCAAATGGACAATGACCCAAGGCAACCATCCAAAGTTGTGGCAAAATGGTTTAAGAACAACGAAGTCAACATCACAAAGCCCTGACCTCAATCCTATAGAACATTTGTGGGCAGAACTGAAAAAGCGTGTGTGAGCAAGGAGGCCTACAAACCTGACTCAGTTACACCAGCTCTGTCAGCAGGAATAGGACAAAATTCACCAAACTTATTGTGGGAAGCTTGTGGAAGGCTACCTGAAATGTTTGACCTAAGTTAAACAATTTAAAGGCAATGCTACCAAATACTAATTGATTGTATGTCAGCTTCTGACCCACTGAGAATGTGATGAAATAAATAAAAGCTGAAATAACCCCAGGCCGCCAGTGCTTGTTCAGCTTGGAGCTACAGCAGGAGGTTGGGATGCCAGGTTGGATTGGCAGTTTGTGGACAGATCCATCATGGCCCTGACAGGAGGGAGGTGCTCTGACATCCTGCTCTGCCTTAGGAGGACAACCCCCGTCCTCTTAATGAGGCTCTTGGGGGGAGAGCCGCAGTGTTGATCAGGTGCCTCGCTGGCCCACCCAGGTACATCTGAGGAGTCTTTCATTTGTGTCTGTCATTCTTGTCTCGTCTGTGTGGTGTTTCTTTCCCGACCTTTAAACATTGAGCACATAAATAGTCTCTATCTGACCTTGTTCTTATTATTTAGTTGCTTCCTCTCAAAACAGAAATAATTCCTTCCTTATATATTTAGGCCTAAACCCTTAAACTACTCTCAGTAGGGACATACTGCTTCTTTACCCGCTGGATCTGCTTTTGTTCTCCTGTCGAGTCTGACACAAACCCTAACCTGAACTCCCTGAGAGAAAAATAAAAAGACTTCCCCTCCTTTCATTGGTTCTCACTCCCATTTTCTCTTCCCTCCCTCCTTTACCCTTCTACTCCCTATTTTTCTGCTTCCATTCGTCCTCCTGTGATTTCTACTCTTTCATTAGCAGTTTTTCTTCAGCTCCAAATCACCCTCTCTCTCTCTCTCTCTCTCTCTCTCTATCTTAGTCCCCACTTTCCTTCTCTCTCTTCCCTACCTCTCTCTTCCCCACCTCTTTTCCTCTGTCGTCTGCTCCTACTTCTCCAGCAGTTTTCCTTCAGTTCCAAATCACCCATCTCTCTCTTTCCCTCTCTCCATCCATCCCTCCACCTACCCTCTCTCTCTCCCTCTCTCCATCCATCCCTCCACCTACCCTCTCTCTCTCCCTCTCTCCATCCATCCCTCCACCTACCCTCTCTCTCTCTCCCTCTCTCCATCCATCCTTCCACCTACCCTCTCTCTCTCTCCCTCTCTCCATCCATCCCTCCACCTACCCTCTCTCTCTCTCCCTCTCTCCATCCATCCTTCCACCTACCCTCTCTCTCTCCCTCTCTCCATCCATCCCTCCACCTACCCTCTCTCTCTCCCTCTCTCCATCCATCCCTCCACCTACCCTCTCTCTCTCTCCCTCTCTCCATCCATCCTTCCACCTACCCTCTCTCTCTCCCTCTCTCCATCCATCCCTCCACCTACCCTCTCTCTCTCTCCCTCTCTCCATCCATCCCTCCACCTACCCTCTCTCTCTCTCCCTCTCTCCATCCATCCTTCCACCTACCCTCTCTCTCTCCCTCTCTCCATCCATCCCTCCACCTACCCTCTCTCTCTCCCTCTCTCCATCCATCCCTCCACCTACCCTCTCTCTCTCTCCCTCTCTCCATCCATCCTTCCACCTACCCTCTGTCTCCCCCCTCCCTCAGGGCAGGGTATTAAGTTCACACCATCCATGATAGATGAAGGTACATGAAAGCTGCCTATTGATTTCTCTCCCCGCACCACAACCTCCAGAAGTAATAAACGGCGTTGCGTTACCCCCCCCCCCCCCCCCCCAAACCGCCCAGCCTCATATTTCTTGGAAGCCTGAAATCGAAGAAGCCGCACGAAGATGAAATCAAACCGGTAGCTGGGAGCAGACTCACGTGATCACACTGATGCCTTGATGTTGTGTCTTCACAGTGTGTGTGTGTGGGGGGGGGGGTTGAATTGTACCGAGTTAGTTACTGTTATTTACTTACGGTAAACAATTTCATTGAAATGACATGAAACAACAATGATTCAACCGGTGTGTACCCGGAGGGTAGTTTATTAAAATGATGCATAAACCTTCAAACGCTGTTGATAAATCCTATCTTAATGGTCCCTGGGCGTAAAATGCCACCACTGTTGTACTAATACGGTCATCCGGAATGATTTAAAAGTCTGCCCAGCGACTTGGCGGCTGCTACGCCACTTTCACACAGATTGGAGGTGATTTAAGCCCATAGTAGATGGATGGACTGCCTGAGGAGACGTTGGCCATTTTGGATCAGCGAGGGTCTGATTTCTATAGAACCGCAATGGCCGAGCGGTAACAGGCAGGCAGGACTTAATTACTAGGGCTAACTGAGCGACTGCGGCACTACATGTTCGAATTATGTTAGAGCCAATTTGGCTTTTAATTGTTAACCATTTCTTCTCTTTCTCTCCATCTTCCCATTGCTCTTTCTCTCTCAATTCAATTCAAAGGGCTTTATTTCTCTCTCTCCCCTCTCTCTTTCTCTCTCTCTCTCTTTCTCTCTCTCTCTTTCTCTTTCCTGGAAAAAAGTGCTTGGATTGAAGGAAAGGAAGAGTTAGAAAGGAAGCACAATGGATAGAAAGTAAGGAAGAATGAATGATGAAGAAATATATTTTAAAAAATTCAATCAATGAGGTCCGTTCTTTTGATGAAAATAATGAATCCTATTAGCACAACTGATCTAAAGATCTATGAAGGCACTCAATGTGATCCTTGTCTTTTGTTGATGTGGACGTCTTATTGAGCACATTGGATAATGCTTGTGACATGAAAGGTATTCAACAGTGTTTCCTTATTGACTGGATGTGTACAGTGTCAAATAGCATATTATGCTTAAACTTGTTGTGCCTGCATTGATTTTAACATGAATCTGAGAGAGAATATTCAACCTTTTAGAGTAAGTTGGTGGGGATACTCTTCCTCTGTCTTTCTTTCACCCCTCTCTCCCTCTACATCCCTCCTTCTCGCTCTCTCTCTCTCTATTCTTCTTTCTTTCACTCTTATCTATCTATCTATCTACCCCCCCCCCCCCCCCCCCCCCTCACTGCTCCATCCTCCCCTCTATGCAGCACCAGAGGGCCTGGTGGTTTCTACGGTGATGAGGGAGACGGTTGCCATGGGAACATGACAAGCAGCAGCCGCCCAGTGCTTTGGGGAGTGATTGGTGGCAGCTCCTCCAGTCCTGAACTCTTGTCCTTTTTACTGTGACTCTCCCTCACCACACAGACACCTCAGATGAGCAGAGAGGGAGATGGAGGAATGAGACAGAGGAGTGAAATTCTAGTCAAAGAGCAGGTTCCTGTCATTTCCATTGTGGTGCAGAACCCTAGAATCATTTTATTCCATCCCTTGAAAATAGTCTTTGTTAAAGCAAGAACATATGAGGAAATTGTCTTCTTAAAGAAAGGGAGAAAATATTTTTGGAATGTAAAAAATGTAGGTCATTTCAGAGTTGTGAGTTGTTTTGTTGAGTTGGTTTGAATGCTAGAAATTGGGTCTCTGAAATGATGCAATCACCTGAAAGGTTGTGCACAAATGTAATAGCTTGTATAGGCTTTAACATTAAGTTACAGATATTCAACTCCTCCAGTACAGGGTCAGATAGCTTTAACATTAAGTTACAGATATTCAACTCCTCCAGTACAGGGTCAGATAGCTTTAACATTACAGATATTCAACTCCTCCAGTACAGGGTCAAATAGCTTTAACATTAAGTTACAGATATTCAACTCCTCCAGTACAGGGTCAAATAGCTTTAACATTAAGTTACAGATATTCAACTCCTCCAGTACAGGGTCAAATAGCTTTAACATTACAGATATTCAACTCCTCCAGTACAGGGTCAAATAGCTTTAACATTACAGATATTCAACTCCTCCAGTACAGGGTCAGATAGCTTTAACATTACAGATATTCAACTCCTCCAGTACAGGGTCAAATAGCTTTAACATGACAGATATTCAACTCCTCCAGTACAGGGTCAGATAGCTTTAACATTACAGATATTCAACTCCTCCAGTACAGGGTCAAATAGCTTTAACATGACAGATATTCAACTCCTCCAGTACAGGGTCAGATAGCTTTAACATTACAGATATTCAACTCCTCCAGTACAGGGTCAGATAGCTTTAACATTACAGATATTCAACTCCTCCAGTACAGGGTCAGATAGCTTTAACATTACAGATATTCAACTCCTCCAGTACAGGGTCAGATAGCTTTAACATTACAGATATTCAACTCCTCCAGTACAGGGTCAGATAGCTTTAACATGACAGATATTCAACTCCTCCAGTACAGGGTCAGATAGCTTTAACATTACAGATATTCAACTCCTCCAGTACAGGGTCAGATAGCTTTAACATTACAGATATTCAACTCCTCCAGTACAGGGTCAAATAGCTTTAACATTACAGATATTCAACTCCTCCAGTACAGGGTCAAATAGCTTTAACATTAAGTTACAGATATTCAACTCCTCCAGTACAGGGTCAGATAGCTTTAACATTACAGATATTCAACTCATCCAGTACAGGGTCAAATAGCTTTAACATTACAGATATTCAACTCCTCCAGTACAGGGTCAAATAGCTTTAACATTACAGATATTCAACTCCTCCAGTACAGGGTCAGATAGCTTTAACATTACAGATATTCAACTCCTCCAGTACAGGGTCAAATAGCTTTAACATTACAGATATTCAACTCCTCCAGTACAGGGTCAAATAGCTTTAACATTAAGTTACAGATATTCAACTCCTCCAGTACAGGGTCAGATAGCTTTAACATTACAGATATTCAACTCCTCCAGTACAGGGTCAAATAGCTTTAACATTACAGATATTCAACTCCTCCAGTACAGGGTCAAATAGCTTTAACATTAAGTTACAGATATTCAACTCCTCCAGTACAGGGTCAAATAGCTTTAACATTACAGATATTCAACTCCTCCAGTACAGGGTCAGATAGCTTTAACATTACAGATATTCAACTCCTCCAGTACAGGGTCAGATAGCTTTAACATTACAGATATTCAACTCCTCCAGTACAGGGTCAAATAGCTTTAACATGACAGATATTCAACTCCTCCAGTACAGGGTCAGATAGCTTTAACATTACAGATATTCAACTCCTCCAGTACAGGGTCAGATAGCTTTAACATTACAGATATTCAACTCCTCCAGTACAGGGTCAGATAGCTTTAACATTACAGATATTCAACTCCTCCAGTACAGGGTCAGATAGCTTTAACATTACAGATATTCAACTCCTCCAGTACAGGGTAAAATACAGGCTTACTGTAAATGTTGTTTACTCTTTTGCTGAACATTAATCTGGTTAATTTTTGCAGAGAGCAGAGGAATCAATCAATATAATTAACTCAGTCAAATACCAGACCTGAAAGTGTACATTAACCCCCGGTACTATAAGTGTACCATGACCCTAGTTGAACCACGATGCAGTGTCAGCGAATGAACCCCTCGTTGCATTTACGAATGAAACCCTACTCCCTTGCTCCCCTTGACACCATTTAGTGGGTCTCTTAGTAGGATCATGGTGTTTAGGCACTTATTGAGTTAACCCTGTTTAGAACAGTCAGTCCATTAGTTTAAGGAGAGAGCACACCCCTACTACAGTACAGTGGTCTCTGCATGACTCTACACTCACACTTCAATGTAATTAGTGGTGAATAATGAGACAAGGGATGGGGAGTAAGGAACACCCCTAGTTCTTCAGTCCTCTGTGGTCGTCTATCCTGAAACCATAACATTACCATTTCTGCCTGTCTGTCTGTCCGTCCGTCCGTCTGTCCGCCTGTCCGTCTGGATGGACACCCAGTACAGTGTAATGCTTGGTTTATAGTTGATCGTACCACAGACGTGAGGCATAATGCTGATTCAATTTACAATTTTAGAGATGGTATAATATGTGATCATTCCTCTTAAGTATATGCCTCTTTTCTTAAATTTTTGCCTAAAATATCATACCCAAATCTAACTGCCTGTAGCTCAGAACCTGAAGCAAGGACATGCATAGCCTTGATACCGTTTGAAAGGAAACACTTTGAAGTTTGGAAATGTGAAATGAATGTAGGAGAATATAACACATAAAAGATAATACAAAGAAAAAAACATGTTTTTGTATTTTTTTTTGTACCATCTTTGAAATGCAAGAGAAAGGACATAATGTATTATTCCAGTCTAGGTGCAATTTAGATTTTTTTTTGCCACTACGTGGCAGCAGTGTATGTGCAAAGTCTTAGACTGATCCAATGAACCATTGCATTTCTGTTCAACATTTTGTATCAAGACTGCACAAATGTGCATAACTGGTTTATTTATAACTTTTCACGTTCATAACTGTGCACACTCCTCAAACAATAGTATGGTATTCTTTCACTGTAACAACAACTGTAAATTGGACAGTGGAGATTTCTGAAAATATAAGATACAACCTCATGCTAATTGCATTAGCCTTTGTTAGCTCAATCGTCCCGAGGGGGACCCACCAATCCTGTAGAGGATAATTAGAAACGAGGTGAGACGACAGAAATTACTTGAGAAGACAGTGAGGAAATGGAACTTATCTGTCAAAGTTTCTTTATTGTTTTTCTATCACTGTCTACTCTCTCCGTCGACTCCCACTCTTCCCTCTGGATGTCTATGGGGCAATATAACAAAGTAGAGAGATGTTATAGTTTTGCCTTCTGTCAAACTTCTCATTGGAAACCAGACCATGGCACCTTTGGTATCAAAGACTATGCTAAGCCTCCCATAATGTTAGGTCCAATACGTTCCAGGTGTGTGTGTGAGTGAGTGTGCATGTGTGTTTTTTGAGTGTATGCGCGTGCATCTGTGTGCAGGATTTCGCTCAGAAGTTTGACTGGCGTTTCTCTAAAGGTCACAGTGAGCTCTTCTCAATGTTACGTCATGTGACACATGCTTTCAGTATTTTCTATACAGGCGACTGCGTTGGCCCCCTTGTTGAGGTGGGCTGGCTGAGCCCCCTGAGTAGTGAGAACAATGACAGAGGCATCATCGGGGCACATGTAGAAGCCGATATCTACAAGTGTGACATTTGATTTGAGGACGTCATTGGGTTCATCCCAAACGGCACCCTATTCCCTATGTAGTGCATCCATTTTACCATAGGGTGCCATTTGGTCTCAGCCATTGTTTGTATTGAGCCGAAATGTCCACCACAGGTAGAAATTGTCACTGTTCCCTAAAAGCTAACCTTAGGAGGGGAAATGTGATAGAGAGCACACACACACACACACACACACACTTACTAACTAAATTGGCACCCTCCCCTAAAACCTAACCTTTATCATTAGGAAGGAAAATGTCAAACTGACCATAGATCAGCCACTAGGGATAACATCATCCTATTTCCCATTAATTTGACTGGCATACTCTGCAGGGCCAATGACTCTTAGTAATGGTTTTCTACCCAAAGCCTCAAGAAGCTCTCAAACTGCCACAAACTTTTCCGTAATTACCAAACACTACCAAGTATCCACAGTATGTGTGAGGAATAGAGAATTAGAGAGTGTGTGTGTGTGTTAGCACAAGAAAGTAATTGGTCCTCACACACACAAACACACACACGCACACACACACACACAGAGTCACCAGTGAAACCGTGGAGAGACGAGAGAGAGAGATGATACTTAGCTCCAGCTCATTAACTGAGGCCTGTTAGGTTGGAAATAAATTGGGTGAGATTCCACATTCCAACACACGCACACACACCCTCCGTCCCCTCCGTCCCAAACCCAAACACACACACACACCCTCCGTCCCAAACCCAAACACACTGGATGAGAAGCTGATTAGTTCATTTTTTATTTTTTATTCCCCCCACCCCAAACCATCCGTCTGTCCGTCGTGGGTGTAGTGAGGTGAGGCCCCTATCCACGCAGCCTGAGCCAGGCACCCCTGGAGGCCCTGTGGGGCCCCGCAGCAGATGTCAATGGGACAGGTGCCATCCTTTACCCCCAAGCCATAAGCAGGCTGGCAGCCAGCTACAGCTCAGAGGTCACCTAAGCAGAGGAGGTAAGCAGTCGGAGATCCATTCATTGTTTAATGTAGATGATATAATACAGAACAAGGGCTTTGATATAGTGGTAGCAAGACATGTTCCTATGGGTAAATGTCCATGATAACAAACACACACCTGCAGGGTGGCAGGTAGCCTCATGGTTAAGAGCGTTGGACCAGTAATCGAAACATTGCTGGTTTCAAATCTCTGAGCCGACTAGGTGAAAAATCTGTTGATGTGCCCTTAAGCAAGGTACTTAACCCTAATTACTCCTGTAAGTCATTCTGGATAAGAGCGTCTGCTAAATGACTAAAATGTCAATGCAGTCACACTTTCTCTCACAGCCATGTATGGATACATCCATCCCAGCACACACAGACAGATGCTATCAAAGGAGCACACACACTCACTCAATAGCTACTTGAATTTGTGTGTGTGTGTGTGTGTGTGTGTGTGTGTGTGTGTGTGTGTGTGTGTGTGTGTATGTAGGGACCATGGAGGTGTAGCACTGCAGTGTGTTTTTGAAGACTTTCTGTGTCTGAGGGGAATGGAGAGCTGGAAGAGAAAGAAGGGAGGAGGAAGGAGATAGGGGGAGGGAGGCGAGAGACACAGGTGGAGGAGGAAGTTTGAGATGGGGGAGAGTCAGAGATGTGAGGACATATTGCCAGTCCTCACTTTCTACAGTACGTCTGTGGTCACTGTTTCTCTCCCCAAACAGCCTGCCTGTCTATGACACTGGAGGTGTTTGGGGTGGAGAGGACAAGTAAGAAGACATCACTTATACAGTCAATCAGATGTAACTTACATTCAGGGAACCACTCCTCCAGCCATCACTTTCTCCCTTTGTGATGTCATATCCTGTCCAGCCGAATACAGGTGGGCTCTCCGTCAACATGAGGCTTTTGCCTCAACTACATACAGGTAGACAGACGGACGGACGGACGTGTTCACCTATTTCCATGTTTTGGTGTGTGTGTCAGAGGTGAGTGATGATTAGCCAGTGTTTGAGAAGAGGTGTCTGGTCTGTTAGGAGGACATGCAGATGCACTCCAATTTCCTGGACACAAGGTGACATACTTACCTATTACCCCCTATTACCCCCCTATTACCCCCTACTCTCACCCTGGTCTAGTCCCTCACTCTTAAACCACTAACCCACAAGTTTCCAACATGACCTGACGTGTGTACAGCATGTGTGTTACACACACACACACACACACACACACGTCACGGCAGCACTCAGATCTTTACGCCATGATGGCCGACTTCTTGGGGTTCCCGTTACAACGGAAAACCGTGCGACGTCATCATGTACTTCCGCGAGAACTTCTCCCCTTTTCGACCTCCCGCACCTCCTCACCTTGAGGACAGACACTGTTGCTGCGTCGGTCAGAGGAAGGACCCAAAAATTGTCAGACTCCAGTCACCCAAGTTATAGACTGTTCTCTCTGCTACCGTACAGCAAGCGGTACTGGAGCGCCAAGTCTAGGTCCAAGAGGCTCCTCATTAACATCCTTTACCTCCAAGCCATAAGACTGCTGAACAGCCAATCAAATGGCTACCCTGACTATTTCCATTCACCCTCTTTTTTACACTGCTGCTACTCACTGTGTATCATCTATGTACGTATATTCCCTTTACCCTTAACTACATGTACATATTACCTCAATTACCTCGACTAACCTGTTTATTATCTATGTACGTATAGTCCCTTTACCCTTAACTACATGTACATATTACCTCAATTACCTCGACTAACCTGTTTATTATCTATGTACGTATAGTCCCTTTACCCTTAACTACATGTACATATTACCTCAATTACCTCGACTTACCTGTTTATTATCTATGTACGTATAGTCCCTTTACCCCCTACCTACATGTACATATTACCTCAATTACCTCGACTTACCTGTTTATTATCTATGTACGTATAGTCCCTTTACCCCCTACCTACATGTACATATTACCTCAATTACCTCGACTTACCTGTTTATTATCTATGTACGTATAGTCCCTTTACCCCCTACCTACATGCACATATTACCTCAATTACCTCGACTTACCTGTTTATTATCTATGTACGTATAGTCCCTTTACCCCCTACCTACATGTACATATTACCTCAATTACCTCGACTTACCTGTTTATTATCTATGTACGTATAGTCCCTTTACTCCCTACCTACATGTACATATTACCTCAATTACCCGTACCCCCGCACATTGACTAGGTACCGGTACCCCCTGTATATAGCCTCTAGAATATTGATAAAAATGTGAATGCTTTTATGGATGTTTAGTTTATAATTTTGTGACACTGTTTTTACTGTTTTTGCCTGCGTGAGCTGTACTGAAACTAATTCCAATCAACTCTGTTGCTATGGCAATCGCAAGCGAACCAGTTGTGTGAATGAAAAGACATTGTATTATTTAATGTCTTGTATGTATCCCATGCTTAATATCTGTTAATGACTTTATCCTCTAGTGAGAATTCCACTAATTGCTACTTTTCGGTGGCTCTGATAAATCCATGCATTTGTAAGAATACAATTATAAATAGAATGTCTGCTCGTCTGACTCAACACTACTCTTTGTTTAACCCTGCTGCCCGGACATCGTGGGAATGTGACAGCCTTTGAATAACACTGTCATGTGTGCATTCATTCTCCAGATCATTTTGCAAGGCAGACTGAGTCACCATTGACATTCCATACCAAACTGTCTCTGCTTCTCTTGTTTCCACCCCGTACAAAAGAGCAGAAAAACCAATTGGTCTTTGAGAGCTTTTATTGGAAGGTAGAGTAAACATATCAAGCCGTCCGAGCGCAAATGAAAAGCAACATTTCACCCGTGTGCATCTACTGATGCACTGACACTCAATGCACTTAAAAGGCTGAGTCCACTCAGTGGGGGAAGGTCAGGATGGTGAGCACACACCAGGTACAGCAACATTACAGGCTGCTACTATACATTTTCTACATGCTGTGGTTTCCATGTATATTGTGATTTCAAAAAGCAAACTTGAGCCACAGGGAAGGAGCCCCGAGTCAGAACGTACTGCAGCCCGAAACAAAGTCTGATGAGCTGTTTGATTTGGTTTGGTGTGATCCACATGGTGTGATCCGTCTTCAACAAGTAAAACATTTCAATAAAAAAACACCTTTGTGATTTGTGAATTACGAGGACTACAGTTCCCAGAGTACACCGGATGTTACCGAGCTATGGCTGCAACAAGTCGTGATTGGCTTGTTTTAAACAGAAAATATCATACTGTCAATCTAGAGCACTGTCCTCGTAGTCCTGAATAAGTGACTGGTATAAACAACATTTTCTTCATGTTTCTAGTGGTTGTGTGGTGGTGCTTCTTGCCTGCAGATTTCCCATCTCCTACTAATCAAGATCCACAACCCAGCTCTAGCTTGTGCTGGAATGCACATCCCTGCTCCTGCAGGTGCTGGGCTCAGGCTGTGCTCCAGTGCGCATGTACTAATAGACTTCTGAAACCGGACCTAGCAAGATGTCAGCCCCCACGAATCGACATGTGCAACCGTGAGTAGATTACATTGAAAACAACGGTCGGCCATCTTGGAAGCTGTCTCCAGCTCAGCTCAAAAAAAGCTGTCTCCAGCTTTTATAGCTCAGTGGTTGACACAAGCCATTTCGCTCTGCTCTTGCTTGTAAATATTTTGCTTCAAGACCTAGAAAGAAACCACCCAGATAATAATTGTGATGATAGACTTCGCTGCCTGTACGGGAGCCTCTGAGTGCCATACAGAGAATGAACTGACAGCCAATTCATGACCACCACGGTTATATTTTCACCATTACTGCAGAGAAAATGGCTTGTTTCTAGCTAACAGTTCAACAAGATATGACCCATATTACCGACGCAACGTTTCAGATTGACAGGCCGCATTTTACACAATAAACCACTTTGTGGGCTAAAGCCGATGAGAATGTACAGTGCACAGTGTGTACAATGTACAGTGTGGTATGAGGTGCCTGCTGACCTAAGGTGCTCGGCAGTAGCTAGTAACTTGGCCATTTGTTTCTCACACAGGATTATATTTCAAGTAGGATAGCAGTCTACACAAGAAATAACTCATATTGGGAACCTTCTAGATGTCACCATGATACCGTCTACCCAATGGGGAGAGCATGAATGGCAACAACACCAGGACACAGTGTCCTTATAGCGGTCACAACCCTGTGACCTTCGGTTCACAAGGCAAACATGGCTAGAAGGGATCTAGCTTTTGTCAAATTAACATCAGGTTTGACTTTTCAGAGCAGGTTAGGAGAACTTACGCAGTAGTTCAGGATAATTAATGTAGCAGGTTAGGATTAATTAGGTTAAGGTTAGGAAAAGGGTTAAGGTTAGCTTAAATGAAAGAACAATCTACATTTGATGACCATTTTGCAAAAGCTAGATCCCTTCAAGCCATGACCTCTCTAAGCTGAGCAACATAGGTAATCGTTTTGCAGCCCAGAAGTGTCCATATAGCCTCTCCACTCTAGCCATTTGTTTAATTTAAACAACCTTGTCCCATAATGTTGCAGTATTAGTATTGGTGGTACAGAAAGAAAGGAAAATGTTGTGAGTCTGGTCAAATAGTCTGTTGTGTATACACGATTTAGGCAATAGTAATGTTTTATTAGTTAGCTATAGGGTTTGAAGTACATGTATCAAATCAAATGTTGTTGGTCACATACACATGGTTAGCAGATGTTATTGGTCACATACACATGGTTAGCAGATGTTATTGGTCACATACACATGGTTAGCAGATG
The DNA here is from genome assembly GCF_057628025.1 of Oncorhynchus mykiss. NCBI lineage: Eukaryota > Metazoa > Chordata > Actinopteri > Salmoniformes > Salmonidae > Oncorhynchus > Oncorhynchus mykiss. The sequence continues at coordinate 23,254,370 of NC_143034.1, read as the reverse complement.
TTATTGGTCACATACACATGGTTAGCTGATGTTATTGCGAGTGTAGCGAAATGCTTGTGCTTCTAGTTCCGACAGTGCAGCAATATCTAACATGTAATCTAGCAATTCCACAACAACTACCTAATACACACAAATCAAAGTAAAATAATGGAATAAGAATATATACATATAAATATATGGATGAGCAATGACAGAGCGGCATAGGCAAGATGCAATATACATATGAGATGAGTAATGCAAGACATGTAAACATTATTAAAGTGGCATTGTTAAAGTGACTAGTGATCCATTTATTAAAGTGGCCAATGATTTCAAGTCTGTATGTAGGCAGCAGCCTCTGTGTTAGTTATGGCTGTTTAACAGTCTGATGGCCTTGAGATAGAAGCTGTTTTTCAGTCTCTTGGTCCCAGCTTTGATGCACCTGTACTGACCTTGCCCTCTGGATGGTAGTGGGGTGAACAGGCAATGGCTCGGTTGGTTGTTGTCCTTGATGATCTTTTTGGCCTTCCTGTGACATCGGGTGCTGTAGGTATCCCGGAGGGCAGGTAGATTGCCCCCGGTGATGCTTTGTGTAGACTGCACCATCCTCTGGAGAGCCTTGCGGTTGTGGGCGGTGCAGTTTCTGTACCAGGCGGTGATACAGCCCGACAGGATGCTCTCAATTGTGCATCTGTAAAAGTTTGTGAGGGTTTTAGGTGACAAGACACATTTCTTCAGCCTCCTGAGGTTGAAGAGGCACTGTTACGCCTTCTTCACCACACTGTCTGTGTGCGTGGACCATTTCAGTTTGTTTGTGATGTGTACGCAGAGGAACTTCAAACTTTCCACCTTCTCCACTACTGTCCCGTCGATGTGGATAGGGGGGTGCTCCCTCTGCTGTTTCCTGAAGTCCACAATCATCTACTTTGTTTTGTTGATGTTGAGTGAGAGGTTGTTTTGTTGATGTTGAGTGAGAGGTTGTTTTCCTGACACCACACTCCGAGTGCCCTCACCTCCTCCCTGTAGGCTGTCTCGTCGTTGTTGGTAATCAATCCCACTACTGTTGTGTCGTCTGTAAACTTGATGATTGAGTTGGAGGCGTGCATGGCTACGCAGTCATGGGTGAACATGGAGTACAGGAGAGGGCTGAGAACGCACCCTTGTGGGGCCCCAGTGTTGATGATCAGCGAGGTGGAGATGTGTTTCCTACCTTCACCACCTTTGGCAGCCCGTCAGGAAGTCCAGGACCCAATTGCACAGGGCAGGGTTGAGACCCAGGGCCTTAAGCTTAATGATGAGCTTGGAGGGTACTATAGTGTTGAATGCTGAGCTATAGTCAACAAACAGTATTCTTACATAGGTATTCCTCTTGTCCAGATGGGATAGGGCAGTGTGATGGCGATGGCATCGTCGTGGACCTATTGGGGCGGTAAGCAAATAGGGGCTGATTTGTATATTGTACCGGTCTTATTTGTATATTGTATATTTAACTGTACATATTCCTGGTTCAAATCAACCCAAGACGATGGACCCTGAAGATGGGACAAAGTGCATGACAAGGTGGACCAGAGGAAGCCAGCTGTTCTCAGCCCCTACATTGCCTCATTCTTCCATGAGCTCACTGAGTTTGAATGAAGACCTACAACACACACACGCACAAATACACAACACCAGCTTGATATGTCCCTTGTCCCCCTGTCTTTTTACACATGGAGAGCACCAAGGCTGTTACTCTGTCTCTCATTCTATTCTTTCTTTTTCTATGATTGTCCTAGGGGTGAGGAGTGCTCAATCAGAACCGAGGAGGATTGTTACGGCGCCACACGGGGAACAACTTACGGTACGCTGACTTCTCTCTCCTGCCTAACCTGTCCTGTTGTGTGTTTCACCGGGCTCTGAACTCCCTTACCTCAAATAGAGCTGCTCCAGAGCATAGCTCTAGGATTGTACCCAATGCCAGTTCTCTCTCTCTCTCTCTCTCTCTCTCTCTCTCTCTCTACACACACACAGGCACACAATATAGTTATTAAATAAAGATTATCTTAATTGGTTACCTGCAGTATGTGTTAACTGTTGTTACTTCTATTGTCAATTATGTTGTTACCAATAACAATACATGTATTTTATGTACAAATGTATTGTTTTTCTTACATTTAGAGTTCAGGGAGAATTTCACTTTAAATAATTTACAGCCTTCCCCACTTAATACTGTAATTTTGCCTTACAAAAACATTACAGCATCCCTGTAAATATACAGCAGGGATGATGTAATATGTTTTACTGTAAGGCAAATAGTACTGTAAAATAAATTACACCATCTCTGCTGTAAAGCAAAATTACAGTATTAAACTGGCGACTCTGTTTTACAGTGCAGTCAGTCGGTGAGTCCGCTGTCATCTCTCTCATGCTCCTTTACACATAATATCGTCATTAATCAGGAGGTGTCATCTCTGTCATATGAGTCGATAAACAATTTGGTGCAACATGCCTAATGGAAAGCGGAGTCATTTCATCCAGTCAGGAAATCCTACAGCTTAGACTTTAGAGCTGTGGCTGTCCTCAGGCCCAAGCCAAGGTCCTAACCTAACATAGTGTAGCGAATTCAGAGCGGGAGTGACTGGGAATCTAACCTTCAACCCTGCATTTGTCAGCCTATAATGCGTAAGCCTACTTCAGTGAATTCGGGGCTTAGCGAGACTCAAATGTGGAACTATCTGTCAATCCAACTGCTCAACCTTTACGCCAAGAGGACCGAACCACTTGAATAAAGTTGCCAAAGTTGTACTAAGTATGCTCAAACACAGTATCCAGCCTGGTCAAAGACACAGGTGGGTCTCAGTCACTAAAGACCATTCTGAAAGAACATTTCAATAGCTTTTCTACTGTTGCTGTTCAGCGACTGATGATTCATCAAGCACAGCAGGTGGACAAACGGCGCATGGACGGATGCCCAACACCCTGTGTTCCAGACTGTGTTCCAGACTGTGTCCATGAGAAGAAAAGTCCCACTGCCGTCCGTTTGATGCCCACATCACAGGACGGAACAGGAGGCCATTTGCATCACGGAAGGCAGGAGGAGAAGGGAGTAGAAAAGGGGAAGAGGAGAGGAAGGATGGAGAAGGAAGAAGAGTAGGGGAGTGGAGATGTGATGTGATGGGAAGAAGGAATAGTGGAGCTGAAGGGAGGATGGGATGAGGAGGGGAGGACCAGGGGAAGGGGGCTGAATTCTAACTTCTCCCAGGGAGAGGGGGAGTGGAGATGGGATGGGAAGAAGGAATAGTGGAGCTGAAGGGAGGATGGGAAGAGGAGGGCCGGACCAGGGGAAGGGGGCTGAATTCTAACTTCTCCCAGGGAGAGGGGCAGTGGAGATGGGATGGGAAGAAGGAAGGGGAGGATGGGAAGAGGAGGGGAGGACCAGGGGAAGGGGGTTGAATTCTAACTTCTCCTAGGGAGAGGGGCAGTGGGGATGGGATGGGAAGAAGGAAGTGGAGGATGGGAAGAAGAGGGGAGGACCAGGGGAAGGGGGCTGAATTCTAACTTCTCCCAGGGAGAGGTTCCAGGTCTGGGGGCTGCTGGCAGCTGGCTGCCACTCAAGCCTAGTTCTACAGTACTTCTACACAGACGGAGGCTGGGGGAGAGTGTTAATGGGATTACTCATGCATAGGCAGAGCAGAGTAGGAGGGGATGGAGGGATGATTGGAGAAAGAGATGGAAAGGGTTTGGTTTGGGCTCTTTCGGTTTGCTGTCTGTCATTCTAGACAGAGCTTCAGTGGGGCTGTCATTCTAAGGCAGGGTTCCCCAACTGGTGGCCCGCGGGTCAAATTTGCAAAGGGTTTGAAGAATCTCTCTCTATATACAGTATATAAAGATGTTGTTGGACATAAAAGGCTGTAAAAACAGCTCCAAGTGATTTACATTTTGGAAATATGTTCCAAAGTATTCCCAGACGTAATAGAGAGATGTATGAGATTGTATACACATATAAATATTATATCTGTTCTGTTTGGGCTTCTTGCGGTTAATTTGCAGTCAACAAATTATTTGTAATTATGTTCCGGCCCCCTGACTATCCACTCAATAACAAATTGGCCTGCTGCTGAATCGAGTCGATGATCCCTATTCTAAGGCATCTGTGGATTCTCTAGGCTCTCCCTTCTGATAGCTTCTTCATTGGATCTGCCAGCACTTCTTCATTTGCTCTGTCTGTCTTTCTCTCTTCATGAACCTCTCATCCTCAGTCTGTGCTCTCTCTCGCTCTCTCGGTCTCTGTCTCCCTCTCGGTCTCTGTCGCTCTCTGTCTCTCTCCACCTCTCTTTCTCTCTCAAGTTGTGTGCACTCATTCTCTCTGTCTGGTATTCCGCCTGTGTCAGCACCCCTCCCTCTATCCCTTCTCTCCTTCCCTCTCTCCCCTCTCCCTCCTCTCTCCCTCCCTCCTCTCTCCCTCCCACCTACCTTCCCTCTCTCATTCTGAATCAGCAGGGGACTGTGAGTGGCGTGTGGGCTGAGCAGACATGGCATCTTCATTTGACTGCGCCCAAATGAGCCTTGAGTAATGGCAGGGGACACAGAATAATGAGCCGCAAGCTTCTCACTGATTGGTAGATTGAAGGGCTGACTGGTAGCTGAATACACACGCACGCATGGACGCACACACACGGATGCAGTCACACACACACGTTAGATACATACTGTACTTCACACATTTGACGTGCAGAGGGCAGAGGTGTCACTCCATAAGGGACTGGAGACGGAGGGAGGTCGTATTGACTCTGCCATGTTGGTTAGATGTAATCACTGCTAGGGGAGGGAGTAGCTTGTAGCCTACCTACAGACCTGGGTTAGATGGGATGATTGAGCTTGTCCTTTGCAATGGAGCCAATAGAAAAGTCACAAAAGTTTAAACCCCGCCCACCTGGTTTTCCAGGCAGGCTAAAGCAAGTGCTGAAAGTATTTGAAAGATTTTGAATAGTATTTGAACCCAGGTCTGCCTTTCTGCCGGACTGACTGCCTGTCTGCCGGACTGACTGCCTGCCTGTCTGCCGGACTGACTGCCTGTCGGCCGGACTGACTGCCTGTCTGCTAGACTGACTGCCACACAAGCTGTGTGTTGAGAGTAGAGAGGCATGAGTCTGGATGAGCAATGACCTGATTGCTGCAGGATCAGGGATGGATGAAAGTGGAAGGTGTCCCTGTGATTGCTAAGAGCTCGCCTCTCTCCCTGTCCATTTGCAATTCAGTTCTGTCATAGTGATATGGAAGAGGGGATAGAGGAGGAAGTGAGGAAATAAGAAGAAAAGAGAGAGGGAAAGAGAGAGAAAGAAAAAACAAAACACCATCTACATCAACCGGATACATAGTTTACACAACAAAATGCATTCCAATTAAAGGGGAAATCTGGGATTGGTACTTACAGTTTATGGACTTGAACTTAATGATATATAGCAGGTAGCCTAGTGGTTAGAGTGTTGGACTTGTACCCGGAAGGTTGTAAGATCGAATCCTGAGCTGATAAGGTAATAATCTGTCGTTCTGCCCCTGAACAAGGCAGTTAACCCACTGTTCCCTGGTGGACCCTCATTGAAAATAAGAATGTGTTCTTAACTGACTTGCCTAGTTAAATAAAGGTCAAATATATATAGTAATTGATTTGAGTCCCAGATTGGCCCTTTAACATCAAATCAAGAAATAATTGTAGTACTAATTTCCCCACACTGTTGTACATAATAATATCTCTTACGTCATTTGGTTGTTCTTGGCCGTCGTATTCGGCTGGCTCTCCCCTGTCTCTTTCTCTCCTTCGCTGTGTCGAGGCTGTTAGGACTTCACACTGGCCCACTCACAATCTGCTCATCAGAAGGACTACGCACACATCCTGCAGACCCATACAGGTGCACACACACGCACCAACACCCCACATACAAATACGAATACACACACACAAACTCACGTCTGGAACTCACAGCCCCACAGGTAGTCCTGCCTGTCTGTCAACGGTCTTCCAAAACAGTATGACGGAATCAACAGCAGGGCTGAAACTGACTAACTAGTGCCTCCCTTGGCAGCCATCTTACTTTACACTGAACTAAAAAATGGCCAGATGCCATTAATTGTGATTAGTTTGCTTGGTGTGATACAAATCCATCTTGTACTTAGACACCCATTAAAATAACATCCCATCCCATTTAGTCTCCCTCAGTTCTACCAACACAACACAGAATACCATTTTGTCTAGAAATATCAGATAAACACTGTCTCTACACAGTATAAACTGTCGCCCTCCTCTTCCTTTGTCTCTCTCCCCCTCTCCCTCCTTCCTTCCCGCCTCTTCCTCTGTCTCTCTCCCCCTCTCCCTCCCTCCTTCTCCTCTGTCCGTCTGGGTCACCCCCGCGCCACGTGTCTCGGTAATTAGCATGGCGATGTCACTGGCTGCCAGGCCGCCGCTTGCCTCGCACACAAACACTCACACACACACACACACACACACTCTCAAACACTGCTGCGAGGCTGCCGTGTGCCCGTTCAGTGGATTTATGGGGGCGGCGGTGGAGGTGACTGGTTCCCAGGTGGGCCTGGGAGGAAGGCGTGTGGCTGGCGGGGTCCAGAGGAAACACGGATGCCCTACTAATGAGAGGGACGCCAGGTCGTCAACGGGGGGCCGGACGAGTGTCAGGGATATGCAGATAAGAAGGGGACTAGGTAATAAATCATAGGAGAGAGGGAAAGGAACGGATTATGTGCGCGTGTACGTCTGTGTGTAGTCACACACGGCAGCAGAGCACCGCTGACACACGTGGACGCCATGTGTGTCAGCGTCTCTCTTTCTTTCTCTTTCTCTGCCTACCTTACAAGGACAAGATGTCCATGTAATGTTCCTTATTCATGACCTCCCCGTCCTCCATTTCCATTGCTGTATTTCCATTACAGAAGATGTCAATCTGCAGCTTTCCTGCCCTAGTTGTTGCCCACCATTCCCACTGTACTATACCTATAGCGTTCACTTACCTCTGTGTAAAGTAAAGTGGAGTTTCTCTATGGTTCCTCAGCATGTCTATCGACGGCCATATTGTTTTTTAATCCCAGTTTAAATCGAACGTGTCAGGTGACTCAGGTCTAGGTTGATTGTAATGGAAGCAGGTTGAGATGCAACAGTAAATGTTCAATCTCAAAATAACAACGGAATAAAAACATCTCAAGGACGTTGATCTCCGAAAGAGAGAGAAAAGTAAAACACTAGGTGAAACCACTTTAATCCCACCCTAAGCGTTATCCAACGAGGCGATGGAAGCATTTTAGAAGATTAAAAAAATGTCAAGAGATGGACCAAGAGTCCCTGGACACTGCTTCATCAGTTTTAAAGTGATGTCCTTTAAAAAAAATGTAACTTTCAAGTGTACTTACAACTACAAAGTGCTCTCTTGGGGGGTTCCAAAGTGTCTCTGTCTGCCAGCCCCAGACAGACTTGACCTGAGTGGCCTATCCAAGGTCTAACTCCAAGCGTCAGTCTAATCGAGCCAGGAGGGGTTGTTGGTGATTGCACACAACCCATAGAAGATTGAAAATGGCCACTCGCCAATTCTTTGCTGGGTGTTTTTCTCCCTGTGATAAAAATATGTGGTTCAAATTGAAGTTCTGACCATTTTCACTGCTGCAGAACGCTCTGGTCCTGACCTTTGTGCGTTGGTCTTGTGTTTGAGTGGAAATTGTACCTGGGTTTCGATTGGTTGCCATGCTTGATCTGCTGAAATGACGATCTCGCTGACCGGGGTTGTTGGCCTCGGTCACCTACCTCAGAGTGCTCTGCCGCTGGCTTTTTCAATCGAGAGCTGAACTTCTGCCACAACACCAATTGAAAACACTTTCCCACAGCTAAATTCATGTTTTTGAAGTCCACTTTGACTCAGACGCACCATTCCTGATCTAAGAAAGACTTGTTGACCAGACGCAACATTTCAGATAAAGAAAGACTATTTTGTCTGGTCTTGCCTTTTATGGATAATAACATTTAGAAAGTTTCTTTGAAGTCAAGGTCGTGAACTTGTAAAATAAAATAGTGTATAGTTTAGATGTTTATTGTTGAGGATCCAAACTGGACTTGTCGTTCATTTATAGGGCTTCTCCATGGTCTCAATAGTAATTCAGAAAAGAGGATACAGATTTAAGATTGTTCAGTTCATGTGCTCCATTCTCAACTCAAAAAAATGAAGATGTGGTCAAATGAGACAGAATTTGTGAGCCCTCTGACAAATTCCCAGTTCCACACCGAGCACTATACACGTCAGGTAACACCAAGGATCTTTAACCTAGTACATTCAGCATTTGAGCCCAGACTCAGACAAATTGCTCAGCGCAGTAGCTCTAACCTAGCTTTATATCTCAACACGTGTCAGACAGCTGTGAAAGCAAGAGGAGATTACACTTGTTATGAATTCTGCCAGCCAAGCACAAAAACCAAAAGCCTTTGAGCATGAAATGTATTTCTTTACCAACCTGTCTCCACACTATCCACACTCTGCAGACCGCTAGACAGTGGCAGGCACAACATATCACTTCCAGCCCACTAGCTCATCTTACTTTATCTGTGCTGTGGTGAGTTGTTCTCTTTCCAGAAACAGTATTTCAGAAAGTCACAGAAGAGAACTCCTCTGAGTCCTGCTACACTAGACGTTCTGAGTTCGAAGTCCCGAGTTTTAAGTTCTGAGGTTGTGAGTCAAACAGATGCTACTGTTCCTTTAAGAAAATGAGTCAATTTGCTACTATAATGTAACATACTGCTATTTAAAAACAGCAGATTGGGGGTGCCAGATGTCTGATGTTTCTCCATTAGTCACAGCTCAGTAGTGAAAGGGGTAAAGTCAGACCACACCAACAGGACACAGTGGCAAACAGCCAAAGTCATAGGAGCAGAGAGAGCACGAGAGAGAGAGAGAGAGAGAGCGAGTGAGAGAGCTAGAGAGCGAGCAGCAGTAAAATAACTATAGCGAGGCTATTAGTCAAGGTAATTGAGGTAATATGTACATGCAGGTAGAGTTATTAAAGTGACTGTGCATAGATAATAAACAGAGAGTAGCAGCAGCGTAAAAGAGGGGGGCAACACAAATAGTCTGGGTAGCCAATTGATTAGATGTTCAGGATTCTTATGGCTTGGGGGTAGAAGCTGTTGAGGTTTGGGATAGGCTGAAAGCAGAAATCTCAAAAACAACGTTCTATCACTGGATCTGCAAACTTTATAACCTTTGGAATCAGAGGCAGATGTTCCCACAACGCTCTAGCAAAACTGAAGCCTACTTGAAGGCAACAATGCTCATTGTTTCCCCTAGCGATCGGTTTCCACGTCATCTCCCAACGTCCTCAGACATGGATGGACGTCAAATACTGACTTGTATCACGGGTGACCTGGCTGGTTACAGTATCCTGTCTACCAGTCACCGGGAATTAATATTTAATCAGTCATTAATAAAAGGCAGATATGAGAAGAGAATAGACCTCCTATTGGAGAGTATAGTGGGTTATACATGGAATGGATATAAAGGGGGCCATGCAATGGCACCACACACACACACACAGGGAAAGAAAGAAGAAAAAAGTCAATCTAATGATCTTTCATCATAATCCCGTTACTGTTACATAATTGAAGACTCTCCTAACAGTCATTAATTTCCTATCATCTTCCTTTCAATGGTGGTTCTAGACCATTTCAACTGGGGGGGGGGGGGGGGGGGGGGGGGGCAAGCTGGGGCCAGTTGTACTGTTAGAGGGGCCAGTTACATTAGACGTTATTGATGTCATATTGTTTTCACTGCATTGCAGGAATTAGCAGGCAAAAGACCATGGTCATAATCATTCAACAATTTATTAGCATTTTCTGTCTAATAATGGATGTAAAAAATGAACGATAGCAAAAATGTGTTATGTAAAAATGATTTCATACTCCACATTTAGGGGGGCCAAAACTGTTGTCACATGGGCACTGTCCCCCCCCCCCCCCAGAACCACTAGTGCTTCCTTTGCTGTTAATTCAGTGTGAGAATTCATGGAGATTGACTTGAAGGCTAAGTCAGAAATGACATCCTGTTCTTTATATAGAGTGCACTACTTTTGACCACAGCCCTACCCTATTTCACATATAGTTTTTTATATAGTTCACTTTATTTTAGGTCCCTAGGCTCTGGTCAAAAGTAATACACCATAGGGAATAATAGCTCTCTGGTCAAAAGTAGTGCACTCTATAAGGGATAGGATACCATTTGGGATGCACCCTTTGCTGTACTGTAGAGGACAGTTGTGTAGCTGCTTCTTGTCTATAGACAGCAGGATATCCCACCCACTCTTTCTTACAGATTTGCCAGTCAAAACTTGACAGATGTTTTCAAATGTCATGATTGATTGGATTCTACTAATCCAATAATCTACTGTTCTAAAATATACAACGGGAAACTGTTAGGCGTGAAAATGGTTCCCAATCAGAGCCAACGATAGACAGCTGCCTCTAACTGAGAACCAGTCTAGGCAACCATAGACTTACAAAACACCTAGAATAGAAAACACCCCCATAAACATACAAAACCCCTAGACAAGACAGAAACACATACATAAACCATGTCACACCCTGACCTAACCAAAATAACAACGAAAACAAAGAATACTAAGGTCAGGGTGTGACAACCATTCTCTTCTCCTTCATCTGCACCGATTGAAGTGAATTTAACATGTGGTTTCCATGGTTTCCAGGTGTTTGATGCCATTCCATTTGCTCCATTCCAGCCATTATGATGAACCATCCTCCCCTTAGTAGCCTCCACTGATATATACCCATGCTCTTTGAGTCTACTATACAATATAATATTTTAAGCCCATGTAAAGATGAAATGCATCCTGGAGTACTTGTTTTTAATTTAAAAAAAGATATTCTCTACAAGACAAGGCAATACGTTGATTGCTTACAATGGTAGGTCAAGTAGGTCAAGTCAAAGCTTGGAGGAGAGAGAGAGAGATGGAATGAGAGAGAAAGAGAAAGGGCGAGAGAAAGAGAGAGGGAGAAAAAGAAAGAGAGAGAGAGAAAGACAGAGAGAGAAAGAAAAAGAGTGAAAGAGAGAGGGGCGTGATAATGTGTTGCAATTCATTGAAGTCACATTTTCTACCTTCCTTTAACACCGGGGCCTCAGTTCTGTTGTTTGAAGAATGGAAACCATGTACATGTCACAAACCACAACCCTCAAGCGGTTGCCTTGTATGCTACACTACATCAAATGTATTTTTGTTACCTCTTTCTTCAACTTCCAACCAAGTGCTTTGAACATGTCGGGCTTCAGCATTGGGGGAATTATTGCGGACGTAGGACACTACTAGAGTTACTTACTACTCTATCTTTGTTCCATGTTATTTTTGACCTGATTGTCTGCCTGAAGCGTCTACGCATACTGTATGGCTGCGTTTGCTGACATGATTGGCGAGACAGTTGAGAAAGTGTTCTTCACAGTTACAATGATGGTGTGTGGAGTCCTACATGGGAATGCTGAGTTAGCTGCTCCCATTAGCCACAAGCCATTCTTAGCCATTCTTGTCGAACCACAGGCTGAACAAATGTTTTGTTTCTACAATGACAACAGATAGATTTTATAGCTGCTATAGAATAGCTTCCTTTAGCTTGTCAGCAGATAGCTTCCTATAGCTTGTCAGCAAATAGTCTACTATTCCTCCTCAACAGCGCTTAGTGTAGCTTCCCAATCAACAGACAGCTGCATAGCATGGTGCTCCATAAACTCCATCTTACCAGCCTCAAGGGTGATGCTGCTCTGTTTCTATTTTAACCAACTTGTTGTTTCAGTAAAGCAACAGTGTAGCGTTGTTGAATGCAGAGACAATCAGACACCCAGGCTACCATGCTAATAGTGCTCTCTTATTCTGAAGAGACTACCGATCTGAGAACCATCACAATATCACACTCTCTCAGTACAGGTTTCCCCCCTGGCATCCAAACATCAACTGACAATATTAGAATGTAGTTTTCTGACTCCATTGATTGAGACGTGCAGAGTTTCTATATCTAGAGCCGTTTTATAAAGTAAGAAATTTTCTAGGCAAGGCAATGGTTTGATCCAGACTCAATGTGCAATGTAGGCTTTGCTATGTCCTTCTAATTGTCCATCTCCATCTCTCTCTCTCTCTCTCTCTCTCCATCTCTCTCTCTCTCTCTCCATCTCTCCATCTCTCTCTCCATCTCTCTCTCTCTCCATCTCTCGCTCTCCATCTCTCCATCTCCATCTCTCCATCTCCATCTCTCCATCTCTCTCTCTCCATCTCCATCTCTCCATCTCTCCATCTCTCCATCTCTCTCTCTCTCTCCATCTCTCTCTCTCTCTCTCTCTCTCCATGCCTCTCTTTCTTTGAGATACCATCAAATCAAATCAAATGTTAGTTGTCACATGCGCCGGATACCACAGGTATTGCTTACTTACAATCCCTCAACCGACAATGCAGTTTAAGAAAAATACCTATAAATAAATAAAAGTAACAAATAATTAAAGAGCAGCAGTAAAATAACTATAGCGAGGCTATTAGTCAAGGTAATTGAGGTAATATGTACATGCAGGTAGAGTTATTAAAGTGACTATTCATAGATAATAAACAGAGAGTAGCAGCAGCGTAAAAGAGGGGGGCAACACAAATAGTCTGGGTAGCCAATTGATTAGATGTTCAGGAGTCGTATGGCTTTGGGGTAGAAGCTGTTGAGAAGCCTCTTGGACCTGGACTTGGAGCGCCGGTACTGCTTGCCATGCGGTATAGCAGAGAGAACAGTCTATGACTAAGGTGGCTGGAGTCTTTGACAATTTTTAGGGCCTTCCTCTGACACCGCCTGGTATAAAGGTCCTGGATGGCAGCTCTCAACCTGTTCCACTACTGCCTCCCACATAAATGTGTGCGTGGCATTGCAAGCTCCTCAACTTGTCATCGTCAGGGTTCTCTCTGCCCTCTGTCTTTGTTTTTATTCTTAAACAACAGATTCATCAAGAGCTTCACATTTCCTCTGTCTGGGGGTGTTAAAACATGTTGGTGGAAGCTTATTCTTTTTCAAATGTTTTCTCAGAAACCCCCATGCTGAGTGTAAACCAGGCCAGTACAGCATAGCTATGGTGTGTAATGCTCTTCCTATAAACTAATCTATCATTTAGACACTGGAAATATATGTTTTATCAGGAGAAAATAACAAATGGAGTAAATACATACCAGTTGTTACTCATTTCTACTTCTCTCTCACTCACTCACTCACACACTCACTCTCTCTCTCTCTCTCTCACTCACTCACTCACTCACTCACTCACTCACTCACTCACTCACTCACTCACTCACTCACTCACTCACTCACTCACTCACTCACTCACTCACTCACTCACTCACTCACTCACTCACACACACACACACACACACACAAATTCTGTTGTTTCCATTAATCTTTCCAGTGAGGCATTGGAAGTCAAACTGGCAAGGCAGCTGGTAGGTGTGTGTGTTGCAGTCAACCAGCTCTCACGGTCTCCCGTCAGAACTAGACGTTCATCCATGTTTCTCAGAAGTCAAAGTTGTTGAAGTGTTTAAGCTTAGGCATTAACTCTGAATTTTTTAAGGTTAGGGATTGACTCAGAATGGTTAAGGTAAGGGTAAAGGTTTGGGATAGTCTGAAAGCAGAAATCTCAAAAACAACGTTCTATCACTGGATCTGCAAACTTTGCAACCTTTGGAATCAGAGGCAGATGTTCCCACAACGCTCTAGCAAAACTGAAACCTACTTGAAGGCAACAATGCTCATTGTTTCCCCTAGCGATCGGTTTCCACGTCATCTCCCAACGTCCTCAGACATGGATGGACGTCAAATACTGACTTGTATCACGGGTGACCTGGCTGGTTACAGTATCCTGTCTACCAGTCACCGGGAATTAATATTTAATCAGTCATTAATAAAAGGCAGCTATGAGAAGAGAATAGACCTCCTATTGGAGAGTATAGTGGGTTATACATGGAATGGATATAAAGGGGGCCATGCAATGGCAACACACACACACACACACACACACGCACACACAGGGAAAGAAAGAAGAAAAAAGTCAATCTAATGATCTTTCATCATAATCCCGTTACTGTTACATAATTGAAGTCTCTCCTAACAGTCATTAATTTCCTATCATCTTCCTTGTTAATTCAGTGTGAGAATTCATGGAGATTGACTTGAAGGCTAAGTCAGAAATTACATCCTGTTCTTTATATAGAGTGCACTACTTTTGACCACAGTACTACCCTATTTCACATATAGTTTTTTATATAGTTCACTATATTTTAGGTCCCTAGGCTCTGGTCAAAAGTAATACACCATAGGGAATAATAGCTCTCTGGTCAAAAGTAGTGCACTCTATAAGGGATAGAATACCATTTGGGATGCACCCTTTGCTGTACTGTAGAGGACAGTTGCGTAGCTGCTTCTTGTCTATAGACAGCAGGATATCCCACCCACTCTTTCTTACAGATTTGCCAGTCAAAACTTGACAGATGTGATCAAATGTCGTGATTGATTGGGTTTCCCGCTGAGTGGTAATCTACTGTTGTTCTAAAATATACAATTATATTTTAATGGAACAACACAATTCTGTCAGTGAATGCAGCAGTTGTTGAGTGTGAAAAACCCAGCAGCGTTGCAGTTCTTGAGACAATCAAACCGGCCGGTGCACCTGACACCTACTACCATACCCCGTTCAAAGGCACTTAAATATTGTGTCTTGCCCATTCACCCTCTGAATGGCACACAAACACAATCCATGTCTCAGTTGTCTCAAGGTTTAAAAATAGTGTTTTAACCATTCTCTTTTTCTTCATCCACACTCATTGAAAGTTGATTTAACATGTGACATTAAATAAGGGATCATAGCTTGAACTTGGATTCATCTGTTCATTCAATATCATGGAAAGAGCAGGTGGTCCTAATGTTTTGTAAACTCCGTGTATATATACCACAGGAGGTTGTAGAACCTTAATTGGGGAGGACATGCTCGTGGTAATGACAATACCACACTCTCTCAGTACCGGTCTCACCCCTGTAAATTTCGGTGTTCCTCAAGGTTCCGTTTTAGGACCACTATTGTTTTCACTATATATTTTACCTCTTGGGGATGTCATTCGAAAACATAATGTTAACTTTCACTGCTATGCGGATGACACACAGCTGTACATTTCAATTAAACATGGTGAAGCCCCAAAATTGCCCTCGCTAGAAGCATGTGTTTCATACATAAGGAAGTGGATGGCTGCAAACTTTCTACTTTTAAACTCGGACAAAACAGAGATGCTTGTTCTAGGTCCCAAGAAACAAAGAGATCTTCTGTTGAATCTGACAATTAATCTTAATGGTTGTACAGTCGTCTCAAATAAAACTGTGAAGGACCTCGGCGTTACTCTGGACCCTGATCTCTCTTTTGAAGAACATATCAAGACCATTTTAAGAACAGCTTTTTTCCATCTACATAACATTGCAAAAATCAGAAACTTTCTGTCCAAAAATGATGCAGAAAAATTAATCCATGCTTTTGTCACTTCTAGGTTAGACTACTGCAATGCTCTACTTTCCGGCTACCCGGATAAAGCACTAAATAAACTTCAGTTAGTGCTAAATACGGCTGCTAGAATCCTGACTAGAACCAAAAAATGTGATCATATTACTCCAATGCTAGCCACCCTACACTGGCTTCCTGTCAAAGCAAGGGCTGATTTCAAGGTTTTACTGCTAACCTACAAAGCATTACATGGGCTTGCTCCTACCTATCTCTCTGATTTGGTCCTGCCATACATACCTACACGTACGCTACGGTCACAAGACGCAGGCCTCCTAATTGTCCCTAGAATTTCTAAGCAAACAGCTGGAGGCAGGGCTTTCTCCTATAGAGCTCAATTTTTATGGAACGGTCTGCCTACCCATGTCAGAGACGCAAACTCGGTCTCAACCTTTAAGTCTTTACTGAAGACTCATCTCTTCAGTGGGTCATATGATTGAGTGTAGTCTGGCCCAGGAGTGGGAAGGTGAACGGAAAGTCTCTGGAGCAACGAACCGCCCTTGCTGTCTCTGCCTGGCCGGTTTCCCTCTTTCCACTGGGATTCTCTGGCTCTAACCCTATTACAGGGGCTGAGTCACTGGCTTACTGGGGCTCTCTCATACCGTCCCTGGGAGGGGTGCGTCACCTGAGTGGGTTGAGTCACTGATGTGGTCATCCTGTCTGGGTTGGGGCCCCCCCTTTGGTTGTGCCGTGGCGGAGATCTTTGTGGGCTATACTCAGCCTTGTCTCAGGATGGTAAGTTGGTGGTTGAAGATATCCCTCTAGTGGTGTGGGGGCTGTGCTTTGGCAAAGTGGGTGGGGTTATATCCTTCCTGTTTGGCCCTGTCCGGGGGTGTCATTGGATGGGGCCACAGTGTCTCCTGACCCCTCCTGTCTCAGCCTCCAGTATTTATGCTGCAGTAGTTTATGTGTCGGGGGGCTAGGGTCAGTTTGTTATATCTGGAGTAATTATCCTGTCCTATTCGGTGTCCTGTGTGAATTTCAGTGTGCTCTCTCTAATTCTCTCTTTCTCTCTTTCTTTCTCTCTCTCGGAGGACCTGAGCCCTAGGACCATGCCTCAGGACTACCTGACATGATGACTCCTTGCTGTCCCCATTCCACCTGGCCGTGCTGCTGCTCCAGTTTCAACTGTTCTGCCTCATTATTATTGGACCATGCTGGTCATTTATGAACATTTGAACATCTTGGCCATGTTCTGTTATAATCTATAATCAGAAGAGGACTGGCCACCCCACATAGCCTGGTTCCTCTCTAGGTTTCTTCCTAGGTTTTGGCCTTTCTAGGGAGTTTTTCCGAGTTTTTCAATTTTTTTTGAGCAGTGTGGACATAACCCTGTCTTCCCTTGAGAACCAGGTCTGCCTACGGAGACGTTTCTCAATAGCAAGGCTACGCTCCCTGAGTCTGTACATAGTCAAAGCTTTTTCCTTAAGTTTGGGTCAGTCACAGTGGTCAGGTATTCTGCCACTGTGTACTCTCTGTTTAGGGCCAAAAAACATTCTAGTATGCTCTGTTATTTTGCTAATTCTTTCCAATTTGTCAAGCAATTATATTTTTGTTTTCTCATGATTTAGTTGGGTCTAATTGTATTGCTGTCCTGGGGCTCTGTGGGGTCTGTTTGTGTTTGTGAACAGAGCCCCAGGATCAGCTTGCTTAGGGGACTATTCTCCAGGTTCATTTCTCTGTAGGTGATTGCTTTGTTTTGGAAGGTTTGAGAATCGCTTCCTTTTAGGTGGTTGTTGAATTTAACGGCTCTTTTCTGGATTTTATCGGCCTCTCTCTCTGTCTCTCAACCCCTCTCTCTACCCTCTCTCTCTCTCTCTCAAACCCCCTCTCAACCCTCTATCTCTCTCTCAACCGCCATCTCTACCCTCTCCCTCTCTTTCTCTCAACCCCCATCTCTACCCTCTCTCTCTCTCTCCCTCTCTCCCTCTCTCTCTCTCTCTCTCTCTCTCTCTCTCGCAATTTAATTTAAATTCAATTTAAGGGGCTTTATTTGCATGGGATACATACATTTACAGTGCTGTTCCTCCCCTTCCTGAAGGACATTAAAGGGGAATGGAAAGACTAGGATTCAGAACAGCAGCTTTCAGTTCCTCCCCTTCCTGAAGGACATTAAAGGGGAATGGAAAGACTAGGATTCAGAACAGCAGCTTTCAGTTCTTCCACTTCCTGAAGGACATTAAAGGGGAATGGAAAGACTAGGATTCATAACAGCAGCTTTCAGTTCCTCCCCTTCCTGAAGGACATTAAAGGGGAATGGAAAGACTAGGATTCAGAACAGCAGCTTTCAGTTCCTCCCCTTCCTGAAGGACATTAAAGGGGAATGGAAAGACTAGGATTCAGAACAGCAGCTTTCAGTTCTTCCACTTCCTGAAGGACATTAAAGGGGAATGGAAAGACTAGGATTCATAACAGCAGCTTTCAGTTCCTCCCCTTCCTGAAGGACATTAAAGGGGAATGAAATACATAACAAACAAAAGTGAAATAAACAATAAAAATTAACAGTAAACATTACACTCACAAAAGTTGTGGTTTGTGACATGTACATGGTTTCCATTCTTCAAACAACAGAACTGAGGCCCCGGTGTTAAAGGAAGGTAGAAAAGGTGAACTGTTACACTTAAATAAACATTGATGTGACACCGGAGAGAAATTATGCTTTCAAATCTAACCCAGCACCTGTTTGTTAGAACAGGTAGTGTTTCCAATGGCTTCATGGGCAAACGTTATGTCAATAAACTCCCACTAATTATTTCTCTCTCTCTTTCTTTCTTTCTCTCTCTCGCTCTCTCTGTCTCTCTGTCTCTAATATGGTCATACATTTGGCAGGAGGTTAGGAACTGCAGCTCAGTTTCCTCCTCATTTTGTGGACAGTGTGCACATAGACTGTCTTCTCTTGAGAGCCAGGTCTGCCTTCAGCGGCTTTTCTCGCAAGCAAGGCTATGCTCACTGAGTCTGTACATAGACAAAGATGTCGTTTGTTTTGGGTCAGTCACAGTGGTCAGGTATTCTGCCACTCACTCTATATCTTTCTCTCTCTTTCTTTGCAACAAGTTCTGTCAGTTCCATTATTCTTTCCAGTGAGGCATTGGAAGTCGAACTGGCAAGACAGTTGATGTGTGTGTGTTACAGTATCCTGTCTATCAGTCACGTTGAATTCAGTCATTAATATAAGGCAGCTATGAGAAGAGAATATACCTCCTATTGGAGAGTATAGTGGGTCATACATGGAATGGATATAAAGGGCCATGGTGGAAAAAGTACCCAATTGTCAAACTTGAGTAAATATAAAGATACCTTAATAGAAAGTGACTCAAGTAAAAGTGAAATTCACCCATTAAAATACTACTTGAGTAAAAGTCTAAAAGTATTTGGTTTTAATTATACTTAAGTCTCAAAAGTCAAATCATTTCACATTCCTTATATTAAGCAAACCAGACAGCACAATTTTCTTGTTTTTTAAATTTACGGATAGCCAGGGGCACACTCCAACAATCAGACATAATTTACAAACGAAGCATTTGTGTTTAGTGGGGGGGGGCAAGCTGGGGCCAGTTGTACTGTTAGAGGGGCCAGTTACATTAGACGTTATTGATGTCATATTGTTTTCACTGCATTGCAGGAATTAGCAGGCAAAAGACCATGGTCATAATCATTCAACAATTTATTAGCATTTTCTGTCTAATAATGGATGTAAAAAATGAACGATAGCAAAAATGTGTTATGTAAAAATGATTTCATACTCCACATTTAGGGGGGCCAAAACTGTTGTCACATGGGCACTGTCCCCCCCCCCCCCCC